>NC_048298.1:235445294-235745294 GCF_013100865.1 Trachemys scripta elegans
AACAAACCATTTTGAAGGGAGGTAAATGTGTCCCCATATAAGAGCTACCATGTAAAATGTTTTTTCTAATGCTTTATAAAAATATATTTTTAGAAAACCTAACAAATACCATCATCAGGCTATAGCAGATAGAAGCAATACAATTTTCATTAAGCAAAAAATCTAAACTTAATGCAATTTTGATTACGTGATTATCTAAGATTGCAGTAGCTATCTAGGAGTGCATCTGATCCAATCTCATAACGCATCTTGGCCTTTAGCAGTACAATCATGTTTTTTTTCCACCGAGCATATGCTTCTTTTGTTAAAAAATGGCGGGGGGGAGGGCATGAGGAGACAGTGTAAATTCCAGAGAACCAGTGTTATATCTTCTCACTGATTGACCCAACTAACTGATATCCTTTGGAACAAGCTCAGATGTCTGCCTAGGTCTTTACAGCGAGCCCAAGGTAGCAGCTGTCTAGCCTGAAGGTAACAAAGACAGACAATGTTCAGAGTAGGGTGACCAGATGTCTCGATTTTATAGGGCAGTCCTGATTTTGGGGTCTTTTTCTTATATAAGCTCCCATTACCCTCCCTCCCCCTGTCCCAATTTTTCACACTTGCTGTCTGGTCACCCTAGTTCAGAGGGAGTGGACATTGTTTTTGTTACTTCTTCAAAGTATTTCTTCTTTCCTATCAATCATAATTAAGTCACATCTTACAGGGGTAGGCTTGAGCCAGTTGCATTTCTTGCAAGCACTTTCAGCACTTGGAGCAGATGGGTGATAGTGTTATCCTATTTCTGACAGACAGGTGGGAGTCTTCTTGCTGGCATTTGAGCCTATATGGTCTCACAATTTCATCTAGTGATCTAATGTAGATGCTGACCAGGAGAGGGCATAGGGCTGAGGTTTGTGGAACTCTGCACATAGGAGCTCTTGGGAAAGAGGAGTTCTTGACCATCATGAGCCTGTGGGATCTATCTGAAAGGAAGGAATGAAGACAACTTTATGCAACTCCATTGATCCTTACCATGTTGTGTATATGGGCCATAAGAACTTTAAAGTCAACTCTGCTGTCAGCTGCATTTGTATTTTGTCCTTGGGTACATGAAGATTGTCCATTAGTACCATCTACCAGCCTCATCGTTCTAACTCAGCGTTACATCTGGGTCTGAAAACTTATTGGGAAGGGCCTAGGATACGTAGAATGATAAAATCATAGAAGATTAGGGTTGGAAGATTAGGGTCAGGAGGTCATCTAGTCCAACCCCCGGCTCAAAGCAGGACCAACACCAACTAAATCATCCCAGCCAGGGCTTTGTGAAGCCGGGCCTTAAAAACCTCTAAGGATGGGGATTCCACCACCTCCCTAGGTAACCCATTCCAGTGCTTCACCATCCTCCTAGTGAAATAGTGTTTCCTAATATCCAACCTCGACCTCCCACACTGCAACTTGAGACCATTGCTTCTTGTTCTGTCATCAGCCACCACTGACAACAGCCTAGCTCCATCCTCTTTGGAAGCTCCCTTCAGGTAGTTGAAGGCTGCTATCAAATCTCCACTCACTCTTCTCTTCTGCAGACTAAACAAGCCCAGTTCCCTCAGCCTCTCCTCATAAGTTATGTGCCCCAGCCCCCTAATCATTTTCGTTGCCCTCTGCTGGATTCTCTCTAATTTGTTCGCATCCTTTTAGTAGCCCAAAACTGGCTGCAATACTCCAGTTATCCCATCATAGAAGGCAATCAAGTTGGTCAGGCAAGAATTGCCCTTGGTGAATCCATTTGACGGTTCCTGATCACCTTCCTCTCCTCCAAGTGCTTCAAAATGGATTCCTTGAGGACCTGCTCCATGATTTTTCCAGGGATGAGATGAGGCTGAAGTTCCCTGGATTCTCCTTCTCTATATTTGCCTCTTTTCAATCGTCCGCGACTTCACCCGATCGCCACGAGTTTTCAAAGATAATGACTAATGGCTCTGCAATCACACCAGCCAACTCCCTCAGCACTCTTGGATGCATTGCATCTGGCCCCATGGACTTGTGCATGTCCAGCTTTTCTAAATAGTCCTTAACCTGTTCTTTCACCATTGAGGGCTGCTCACCTCCTCTCCATACTGTGCTGCGCAGTGCAGCAGTCTGGAAGCTGACCTTGCCCGTGAAGACAGAGGCAAAAAAAGCATTGAGTACTTCAGCTTTTTCCACATCATCTGTCACTAGGTTGCCTCCCCCATTCAGTAAGGGTACCACACTTTCCCAACCACATTTTTGTTGCTAACATACCTGTAGAAACTCTTCTTGTTACCCTCCACATCTCTTGCTAGTTGCAACTCCAATTGTGTTTTGGCCTTCCTGATTACACCCTGCATGCTCGAGTAATATTTTGCTCCTCCCTAGACATCTATCCAAGTTTCCACTTCATGTAAGCTTCCTTTTTGTGTTTAAGCTCACCGAAGATTTCTCTGTAAAGCCAAGCTGGTCGCCTGCTATATTCTGCACATCAGGATGGTTTGTTCCTGTTCCCTCAATAAGGCTTCTTTAAAATACAGCCAGGTCTCCTGGACTCCTTTCCCCTTCATATTAGCCTCCCAGGGGATCCTGCCCATCAGTTCCCTCAGGGAGTCAAAGTCTGCTTTTCTGAAATCCAGGGTCCATATTCTGCTGCTCATCTTTCTTCCTTTTGTCAGAATCCTGAACTTGACCATCTCATGATCACTGCTGCCCAGGTTGCCACCCACTTCTACTTCCCCTACCAATTCTTCCTTGTTTGTGAGCAGCAGGTCAAAAGGAGCACGGTCCCTAGTTGGTTCCTCCAGCAATTGCACCAGGAAGTTGTCACCAACACTCTCCAAAAGCTTCCTGGATTGTCTGTGCACTGCTGTATTGCTCTTCCAGCAGATGTCAGGGTGACTGAAGTCCCCCATGAGAACCAGGGCCTGTGATCTGGAAACTTCTGTTAGTTGTCCAAAGAAAACCGCGTCTACCTCATCCTCCTGGTCTGGTGGTCTATAGCAGACGCCCATCACGACATCACCCTCGTTGCTCTCACCTCTAAACTTAACCCAAAGACTCTCAACAGGCTTTTCTCCAGTTTCATACTGGAGTTCTGAGCAATGATACTGCTCTCTTACATAAAGTGCCACTCCTCCACTTTTTTTCCCCCCTCCTTTCCTTCCTGAATACTTTATACCCATTCATGACAGTGCTCCAGTCATGTGAGTTACCCCACCAAGTCTCTGTTATTCCAATCACATCATAGTTCCTTGAATGCCAGGACTTCCAGTTCTTCCTGCTTGTTTCCCAGGCTTCTTGCATTTGTGTACAGGAACCTGAGATAACTAGCCAATTGCCCTACTTTCACAGTATGAATCAGAAGGCCTCCCCTCTTGCACCTTCCTCCTTGTGTTTCCTCCCGGTATCCCACTTCCCCACTTACCTCTGGGCTTAGGTCAATGTCCCCTGGCAAACCTAGTTTAAAGCCCTCCTCTCTAGTGTAAGCGGGGAAATGGTCCCGCTATTGTGGGGAACTTTCCTGGCTTCTGCACTACCCCTGTGAAACAGGTTAGCAAAAGGATCTGAGTCCTCGCTCCCACTTCCTTTACCCAGAGGCCTCCCTGCCCTCAAGGGCTCCCCTTCCACTCTCCCGTGTGGCAGGGTCCTCGTAACCCCAACAAGGCTGGGCCCAGGATTCCTGGGTGGGCTCAACCCCCAACCTTGTCATGGTCACTTAGGGCAGCGGCTAGGGTGTCCCACTCCGGGGTGCTCTCTCTGCACTGGATGCCTCCCTGACCCACTGATCATTGCATAAAGTTCAAAGAAAATACAATTTATTAAACAGCAATCAATTAAAAAATAAGGAAAAAATGGGAAAGGTTAAAGGAAAATATGTCACCCCGCTCTGTGGCACGGGGATGTCACAAACAGCATCTCTGGCATGTAAGGGAAGTTCAGTCTGTTCCTCACAAGTCCCAGGCCTCCTTCTCAGGCGCTGGCTTGTGCTGCAGGGATGCTGCGGGTCAGACACTTGTTCTGGCAGTGGCCACATGCTCTCAGGCTCTAGGTGGCAGGACCCCTCTTCCCAGCATCCCACTCCAAGTCAGTCCTGGGAGCATCTCCCTGCGCTGGGCCTGCTGCCCAGGGTCCCCCTCGCTCTTCCCAGCTGCTCACCGCAGACTGCTCCAGCCCCAGCTCCAGCTCCACTCTGCCTCAGCTCCGCTGCTGCTGCTCTGTCTCCAGCTCCCTGGGCCACTTCTCTGGCCCCTCTGGCGCTGTGGCTGCAGCTCTTCTCCCAGCACAGTCTGCTCTGTGGGCTGCTTCTGCGACTCTGCTCCCAGCACTGACCTGCTTCCTAGGCTGCTTTTCTGGCCCCTCTGGCTGGCACAGCTCTGCTCCACAGCTCAGCTTTGGCCTCTGCTCTCTCCTTAGCTCAGACCCCCTCTGTCTGACCCAGGCAATTCTAGCTCACACAGAGGACAGGCCCCGCCCTGGCCTCCTGACTCCCTGATTAGCTGCCTGCCCTGTCAATCAGGCTGACCTGGAGCATTGGCCTCTCCCCATTGTTCCTGGGGACTGTCAGTCTCAGGGTCCTGATTTCCCATTGACCCTTCCCCTTTCTTTTGGTACTGGGAGCTTGCCAATCAAAACACCCCCACTGAATTTTAGTAAGTTCCCTTACACTAGGTTAGCAAGCCTGCCTGTGAAGATGCTCTTCCCTCTCTTCGTTAGGTGGATCCCATCTCTTCCTAGCAATCCTTCTTCCTGGAACAACATCCCATGGTCGAAGAATCCAATACAGGCTGAGGTTAGCTACCACTGAGATTGGTTTGCCCTTATCATCTTGATGACTTTCCCCAAGAAAAGTAAATTAGAAGCCCTGCAGTAGTTGACAAAGTTGTTGGCATCTAGCCATAATTTTCTTAGTATTAGCTAAATTCTTATGTGCTTCAGCATAACTATAATGTGATACCAAAAAAGGCTTAAAAAAAAGTGTGGACAGCAAATTAGCTGTATTTGCAATGTGACATGGTAACAAAAAAGAAAAAGGGCAAATGCAATTTTGGGCTGCATACTAAAAGGCATTGATTTATAGAACAAAGACATAGTTTTCCCTCTCTTTGTGGTTCTGGTGTGACCTCAGCTGGAATATTTTGTTCAGTTCTGAGTATCTTATTACTAGAGACATAGTAATAAATGGGAGGATTTCAGAAAGGGCAGGGGGAAAATAACTGAAGGCTTGAGGGACTATTTTATGAGGAGAGATTAAGATTAAAAGAGTTAAATATGTACTGCTATGCTAAATGATGATTAAATGGGGAATATGATAGCAGATAATCAATAATGTGTCTTGTGATAATCTGACCACTGTATTCTTGTAGTACACAGACACTGTATATCAGTCATCTTTAATTCACTGGAGTAGCTGCTATAGGTTATGGTAAGAATTAAAGACATAAATATTGATTTAGAGTATAGCAGTATCTCATCAGGGTACGAGTAGGAAAATTATTCCTTTAGTGTTGATACTTCAGTAAAATATTGGATTTGAAGCTTTTTTCTTTCAAGATTTAATGGGGAAAATCCATTTATCCCTTTGATCAATCATGGATAATTTAGCCCTTTTTTGTTAAAGTCTTTGAAAATCCTTCTGTATAACTTTCTTTATGCTCTTAATACCTTTCAGACTTTAAACAGATGTAGAAAAAGAGGGGGAAGGATTCTCTCATTTCCCAGTACTATCAAACACACTGCACTATTTGGTAATTGCTTAAGAAAATTAATTGAGAGAACTTTATGAATCACAGTCAAATAGCACAGCAATAATATAATTTACAATGATAATACTATGTTAAATATTTTTCTTCTTGCAATTTTCATAAGATGGTCTTAACATAAAATAGAAAGATCTAGTCTTCATTGAGGATATTACGAGCCTTGAACTTTTCACTGAATTTGGGGAACCAGAAAAAAATTTTGGATTTGTAGGACCACAATTTATTATTCACTTTTTTGCACAGGAGATAGGAATCTGAGACCAGATTTTGACAGAGGTACTGCTGAGTAGGTTTAAGGCTAAAATTAAGAATTGCTTTTTTAAAAGAAAAGTTTTAGGAAACCCAATATGCACTAGAATTTTTTCATTAAATTTAGAACCAAAAGCAATTAATGAAAAACAGCATTTAAAAACAATCAACATTTTTCTACAGCATTCAAGCAAAAGAACATTATGCTAGAATAGGAGTCAGAAAGCAAAACTGACTATAAACAAAAGTGGAAATCACCAATCTAGTATTATTTTCCAAACTGACCAGAATTCAAAAGGAGATGAGCCTTTTTTTTTTTTACTTGTAACTTGCAGATACAGTAGTGTAACATATTGTTAGTAACACAGCTAAGGACACACACACATATGAAGACATATAGTATAATTGTTTTTGTCTTGACTAGCCCCCTGTATAGACATTTAAACATTCACTGTCTGTTAAGACTGTAGCTGCTTTATACATAGTATCTGAGCATACAATAACAGGATTTGGGGGAATCTGTATTAAAGCTCTTGACTCTGCAGTTTCTTGCACATAGGGAGTCAATGGGGCTCTGTGTAAGCACAACTGTCTACCCAAGTACAAGAAGTTTCAAGACCCGGGCCTAAAATACTTAAGTAACATGGAGGGGTTGATGTTGAAAGTTGTTTAGGGCCTTCTGTGTGGTGCTCAACACCCTCCACTCCCTCTGACTCCACTGGGTTCTCAGAGAACTCAGCACCTCTGAAAAGGTACTTAGCACCTTGCAGGATTTGGCCCTTTCAGATGAAGTGACAGGTCAGGACAGTTACCAGATGTGGCCCCTGAAATTAGTACAACTTGATGCAGATTTTGTTGACTGGAGGAGGCGGTACTAGAAAATAGTAGCCAAGAGAGGCAGAGGGAGAGTGCTCCTGCTGGGGGTAATCTAAACAGTATCCATAAAGAACAAAAAAGAGAATCAGGAATCACTTTCTCTCCCTGACAAGTATCACCAGCCCACAGCGAAATTGCAGACCTCCCAGAAAGCTAAACTTGGGTGGTGGGGGTAGGTGGTTATTGTGTTTTTTTATTTTTTATTTAAGGGATTTAGAGGGGAGAAATGTGATGTATTGGAAATTGGCTAAAAACTATAAGCTATAACTCTAAGTGCAAGGGCTTTCCTGGTCCTGTTTGCAGGCTAGGGTCTTTGAGGGAAGCCATCTGATCTGGGTCATCAAAGTCAGTCAGCAAACAACCAGTCTGTAAAGAGCCAGCTTAAAGCAAAGTGAGATGAGTTGTGTCTCTGCTTAAGGAGCAGCCTGTTTCCTCTCTCAGTTTTTGGCTCCTTGTGTGTTATCGTTCTGAATTTTAAGAAATAAAGTGATGTTACATTGCAATCTTCTAGCAAGAGCATTTATGTTTTTGACCTAATTTCTCTGGGTGTATGCTATGAGCATAACAAGGGCCTTCTCCCTGTAAACCCAGGGCTTTTGACTTCAATGGAGGTGGGATTGGGGCTTAATAGTTATTCGATATTAAATACTAAGGACCCATGGCCACATTTTTAAAGGTATTTAGGTGCCTAAAGCTGCATCCAGATGCCTTAAAATCAGTGGAAAGTGGGCACCTAAGTGCTTTTTAGAATCCCACTACGCACCTTTAGGCACATAAATGCCTTTAAAAATCTGGCCCCTACCATCCTTACCCAGTCATTATTAAGGCAAAACTCCCTTTTACATCAACTGAATCCCACTGAAGTCAATGGATCTGATTCTCCCCTGCCTTACACTTTGTGTAGCCATTTCCACTTGTGTAATGTGAGTACCAATTGAGTGTAAAATGCTACCACTCTAATTTGCTAGCATTTCACACCCCGTTGTCAGAGGTGTAAATACCTACACAAGGTGCAAGGCAGTGGAGAATCAGGCCTGTTGTTTTACGCACTACCTAAAATTTGTGTATGGAATATGAAATCCCGGTCTAAACGACTGCTTCTTGCAAACAGCACATCCATATAAAAGGCTAGTCAGCCAGCCTAGAGATGGGACGGAGCTGAGTGCTGCACAATTTGAATAAAAGCAATTTAAAATCTAATCAGTTAAAAATCCAGCACAAGTCATTTGGTGAAAGGGAAAACATGCCTGTCTTGCAAGCAGCAGAGTGATACATGCGACTGTACAAGACAAGGCTGACCAAAACTGTGAATGTGTAAGATAGGCTGTGAGAGCTTGCTAAGGAGCATGACCTTCATACCAGACCCCAATACCAGGCTGACAAAGGAAATGGTGAAACAGAACAAAGTGCATCTAAGATAAAAAGTGCATTTGAAGCTAATGGGCAGGGGTCAAATTCTGCGACCCTTAGTTGGTTTTCACTCTGTCCTTCCTCAGCTTTCAGTGGGAGTTTGCCAGTGAAAGGACTGTGTGAAAAGTGGATAAGGACTTCCAGACTTGGCCCCTGGAAAAGACCTCAGAGTTACCAGCCATGAGCAAATTATGCAGTGTTAAATACAGATAAAGTGCTTTATCTGTTTGTTATGTACAAGCACCAATAAATGATTGTGTAATTAGAACCAAAATTGACACTTGGAGCTGCACTTGCATTATTGTCAGATAGAGCACTGAGGCTGAAAGGGGGTAGCATGCTCCAGTGAATAGGCCAAGGAACTGGGAGTCAGGACACTTGGTTCTGAACCCAGCTTCATTCTACCTTGGGCAAGATACCTTACCGCTCTTTGCCTTAGTTTCTCCATCTGTAAAATGGGGCTGGTTGAACTTTCTTTGTAAAGCATTTTGAGATCTATAGACTATGGAAAAACAAAGTGTTATTATCAATAAAAGGTTCTCTCAAGAGTCCTGAAAGCCAACACAAAAAGCCAGATTATGTTTTCAGATACAACCACATAACTAGGGGGTGGCAACAGTATAGATTTCAGTACAGTCACTCCAGATGCACATTGGTGTCCCACAGCAGGATGTGACCCAGTGTGTACTTAAAGCAAAATTGGAAGTTTAGGGGGAAATTTCAGGTAAACAAAAGCAACGCATGTTAAGAAAAACTTACATTATACATAAAAGAGGCTGAGGTTTTAGCCCCACTTCACAGCTTGATAAATGGCATGCAGGCTGAACCACAACAGAAATCATTAATAGGAGGGTCCAGTCTTATTCATCGTTACCTCACAAGTACCAAAGGTATGTGCTAGTCACAGTCGGGGGCGGGGGGAGGGGGGAAAGCTGTGGAAATGTGGAAATCTTAGATATTGCCTAGGATTAAATCAATGGAGTAGTTAGGAATTTCCAGTCTTATAACAGGATGTGTTAATAGGATCAGAGGGGTAGCCGTAGCCATGTTAGTCTGGATCTGTAAAAAGTAACAGAGAGTCAGGACTCTCTGTTACTTTTTAATAATAGGAAGCACTAATTAGGCCTGCCTATAATAAAAAAAAGGGGTGTATGAATGTTCGGAGGAACAACTGAAGACATGTGTAGTTACCATGGTTCTTTCAGCCTTTTGCTTGGCTGCCAGCCACAATGCATGAGCGTTGGAAGGGGAACACACAAAAAGGGGTGTTAGATCTCCTCTGACCTCCTTAAGATGAACCATGAAACTTGAACTATAATTGGTAGAGGGAGATAGAAATAAACAATCCCCTCTTTTCAATTTAGGACTTCTGTTGAATCCCGGTTGAAGCTGAAGATGATAGAAATGCTTCATTGGAAACTACAAAGCCAGGTCTATTGGATCTGAACAATCAGCATGCTATAGAAATATCGTAGAGCTCGGGGTCTATGCTGATCAATAGGTTAATGCACTAGCCCTTAACCTCTGGAGGTCACATGATTTAAATCTCACTTAAGTAACAGCTATAAATAGGTTAGGCCGTCTCCTCTTAATTTTGGGTGGACGTTTGTCTGTATAACAAAACCATCATATAGTTTGGCATAATTGGCAATCTCTACTCAGGAGAGTCAGAACTGGAGTAGTAGAGGAAAATAGGTGCATTAGCATAGCTATGTGTGGAAATTTGTAGCACACCTACTTACAGTAAGTGTGACTCTAGCCCCTATGAGACTCTCATGAGAATTGCATTCACAACAAAAAGGAGGAGATGAAAGAACTCCTTGGGGCATTCCTCTGAATCCACACAGCTAATGAGCCTGCAGGTCACATTCACTACAGCTGAACTAGAGATTTGTTAGAACTCTGAGCATGGCTCTGACGTGCTTTTTAAAAAATTCTCTTTATGGATATCGTTCATTTTTACCAGTTTCTGAGCAGTAAAGCAGATCAAATGTATAGAACTTTCCAACAGAATCCAGAGTATGACTCCCAAACAGAGGAAAAGCTACTAATGAGGAAAACCTTCATCTGATAAACATAAACATTCAGACATTTTGCAGCTATCTTGTTTTCCAAATCTGTATGTGTTTGGAGGCTAATCTTGTGTCCTCTCCAAGGACATGCAAAATGTCAAAATGCAGTGGAAATGCTGGGCCTGATTCTGCTTTGCTGATTCTGTATGTGCTGTGAATGGCTGGCTGAGGTGTGCCAAATGCCAGCTGTATATTCCTGATAGGGTGACCAGATAGCAAGTATGAAAAACTGGCACTCTTTTTTGGGGGGGAGGAGAGGGGGGGTTATAGTTGCCTATGAAAGACAAATCCCCTAATAACGCAATGGTCCCGATAATATTGGGACATCTGGTTACCCTAATTCCTGATTTTGGCTAGAGGTAACTGGTGCATAGCATTACTCTGGCCCACTCCTCTGAATGGGCAGAAGTCCATAGCTGGGGAGAGTCGACTTTTTCCGGCCATCCCACTTTCTCCTACAGATGAGAACAAAGTGGGAGGATTGTGGTTCAGAATCTGGCTTGCTGTGTGTCTAGACTCTATTGTATGGGTAGGGAGTGGCTGAGCAGGCAAGTTGCAGAGACCAGGTGCCAGGGGACTCTGCATTCTCCTGTGAAGTGAAACGGAACGGAACACGACACTTCGTGCTGGATCTTGGAGATGCAAAATAGTCATGTCAAGATGTAGCGGTGGTGATTTGGCCAATGGGTCCATGCACAGCAAGGATCCATTCAGATGTGTTGGGGGGTGGGGGAGGAAGAAAAGGCTGTTGGCCTGTTTCCAACCTCACACTGGTTTTCACTAGTGTAAGTCCATGGACTTCAATAGAAATTCTCCTGACTTATACCAATATAAATGAGCGCACATTCCTTTGCTCCTTTTCCCATTGGTTTTCAGTACCAGCCACAGCCCATCACCATGATTATCCTGAATCTTATCTGCAGGTCTGGGTGACCTCAGTGGAATTTCCTGGTTTACACTGGTCTAAGCAAGGTCAGACTTAGGGCACTATGGCATGTGTAACTTAACCCATTGTTTATGACTCTATAAAATTGACCCAGGAGTTGAGACTGTTTATGGCAGGAACTAATTTGGACCCACATTTCATAATAAATGTACAGGAAGAATGCTGCATATGAGGCTAAACGATATCAACATCATTGCCCTGCAAATCTGTGGGAGACTGAAATCTGCATAATTTTGTTAAGTGTTTGGCAAGAGAGATTCCCAGCCTCTCTTCTTAATGCTTTCATAGCATCTCTTTAATGCTCCATCATTCAGAGGTTAGCTCTGGAAGAGTGGGAGGAGGGGGGCAACAACTGTACAAAGAACTTAGATTAAGGGCAGGGGGCGAACCTCTGTACAAAAAGCCTACATAGTCTTACACTAGGGTCTAAATGGTCTGATGCACGTGTACTAAAAGTGAGTCCCTGGGTAATGACAGCGTGACACAAAGATACTCTAAGGAAATGCCGGTTAAAAAAAATAGGGCTTTGAGCTCTGTGCTAAGCATTTTGCCTCACCGAAGAAACGCACAATGGCATCTACAAATGATTTTTTCACACATTTTTATTGCTACTGTGCCTGAAAATGGGCTAATACTTTCTAATAATGTCAGCTTAATCTTAACTATGTTACCCATGTCCAATGTGTAAAATGCCAGAAATCAAAGAAATGCCCTGGGCAGTGGATTGAGAATGTTAGGAACAGGACTTTTTGTTGTGCAAATGACCTATGAAGGATATCATTCCCATTAGAAGGTTTATAGATTAGCTCCAGAGCAGTTTTCCAATAATGAACGTAAAAAGAAATAAAACAAAACGAATTAAAATAAAAAGGGGGAAATCTCTCTTCTTTTTTTCAAACATAACGAGCTCTTCACAATATCTGAAGCATGGACTGAGCATGTTCAGTAACACAGCTGAAGCTGGCTACCCTCACTCTGCCCTCCCACTATCAGCAGGCCTGGGTCATCTCTGGATGGGGGGTTGTTAATTCTTTTTAGCACTAATACCTCCCCTCAAGGCAATCTTTGTTGTGCTATAGGGATCCAAAAGAAGCCAGCATTAGCCAGGAGTAAATCTACATTTACTCTAATATTGCAGATGAACATTGACTATGTTATTTATGAATTATAAAACGTCATGTAACATACAGATAATAACATAGGCCTCTGCTCATAGAGGTTATAGTCTAACATCCCAGTACTACAAATTGTTCCAAATAGGCACAGGTGTCTGCCCACACAGAACAATTTTCAGGACTGCAGCCTAAATAAATGGCATGTAAACAAAGGGGGAGGAAGGGAGAGGATACAACACAATAGTTTGGGGGTGATTTTTTGTTTAATGTTTATATACTTTAGAAAATATGAGTTCTTCAAACATGTCCACATATACTGAGAGTGAGACACTGAAAACACAGAGAGTGAGGTCTTGTCTATATGGAGCATTTAGGTTGCATTGAGTTGACACACATTAGTTGGTATGCAATATGTAAACTGTACTAATAGTGTGCACACAGGACAGCTGTGCCTTCTTTCAATTTGCCTTATTGTGTACACGTCAGGAGCCTGGTGCATACTAAACATGTGGCATTCTAGGGAGGATATCCCATGGTCCTTTGCTTTGCTGCTGAGCTGTGTGCATTCTGGGATTTTTCTCACTGAGCATTGTGGAATGCATGTGCAAGCCAGTGGAATTCTGGGACTTGGGGTTAAATTCAAAAAAATCCCATGCCTCTGCTCACTCTGTCCCATGCCTCTCCTCTCTCTCTGGGCAGGCTAGCATTTTCAAATTGCTGTTGTCTAGCAACTGACCCAACAGTGCTGTAGGCCACTATGCTGGTGATGGCAAATACAGAGTCTGGTTTGGGGCTTTACTTACACTCTTGGCCCTGGATGGCTTTGGTTTTGGACTTGGCTTGCCACACCACCAAGCAGATGACATGGCTGCAGCAGCGGCTCTTCCAGCAGCATCAGTGGTGAAGGAAGGAGGAGAAGGATGATGAAGACACAGATGACACCAAGCAACTGCTGCTATACAAGCTCTTCCTAGAGCAGCTTCACACAGTACAGTGCCATTTCTGGGCACAGGGAACCAGTGTGGATTGGTGGGAAACGATTGTACTGCAAACCTCAGATGACCAGCAGTGGCGGGTGATGTTCAGGATGATGAAGGTAACCTTTTTGAGATCTGTGCTGAACTAGCCCCAAGCTGCTGCAGCAGTGTACCAACATGTAGTGCCTCATACTCATTGAGAAGTGGGTCGCCATTGCCATCTGGAAGCTGGCCATCCCCAAATGTTACCGCTTTGTCACCAGCCCATTTAGCATAAGGAGATTGAGTGTTGGGGCCATTGTCATGCAAGTGTGTGATGCCATGAATAAGGTACTGTTGCACCAAGTTATACAATTTGGTAATGCTCAGAAGATACTGATGGGCTGTGCATGCATGGGTTCCCAAACTGTATTGCGGCAATTGGTGGGACCCATGTGCCTCTCGTTTGCCTCCTTCACCAGGGCTCAGAGTTTATAAACAGAAAGGGGTATTTCTCAATGGTGCTCCAGGTTTTGGTTGACCTCTGTGGTAGGTTCACAAACATACGTGCAGGGTGGTCTGGAAAGGTCCACATTGCTAGGTTATCTCAGAACTCAGCTCTGTTTACCTTAATGAATAAAGAAGACTTTGTCCCCAGGATCACTATGGACATTAATGGAGCGAAGATTGCTCCAGTTATCCTAGGAGACCTCTGTTTCCCTGGCTAATGAAGGCCACTTTGCCACAAGAAAGGAACTATTTAACTATTGCATCAGTGGCTGCAAAATGACAGTGGAGTGGGCATTTGGCCACCTGACAGGAAGGTGACACTGTTTATGGGCTAGGTTGGAAACTGCAGAAAAAAAACTTGCTGGAGATTATATCTGCATGTTGTAATGTGCACGATATTTGTGAGAGGACGGGAGGAAGCCTTAACAGTGAATAGGACACTGAAGTGAGTGACTTGCTCAGCAGTTGGAGCAGCTTGCAGGATATCCACTAGAAAACAGAAGCAGCCAGGGAACTACTGCTAGAGATTCCTGTTACTGTTATTTTGAGTCTCAGACCTGAAAATGTGTAGCTGTACAGCCAGATGTTATTCTGGGGTTGGAGGGAGGGACGGAGGTGGGGAGAGGGAATGTATTATGAGCATTGCGGTGTCGTTTATGGGTGGTAGAACTCGCACGTTGTGGCATTCCTTATTTTATATTGTGGCTATGGTGCCTTCGTACTTGTGTATAAACCTATGACAAGCAAAATGTATGGATTTTCTGTGCGCCATGCATTGCGGACTCTATGAATTAATTTCACTGGGCTTTATTATTAAATAACAATCAATAAACCTTAATTAAAATAACAATGGAACAAAACTTTAAGCAACACAGTGCAATGGAGGGCAGCACACAACAATGAGTGGGGGACTCCAGTTCACAGGTGAGTACACGTCTGGTCTCTGCCTCTTCTTCTTGGGCCTGAGCACCCACTGTTTTTTTCCTGTCAGTGCTCCAGCCCTGGAGCACCCACAGAGTCGGTGCCTATGGTTGCAGTCGTGAGGGACCTGGAACAGAAGGTAGCACAGCAGTGTAGTGTAATAATTAATTGTAAAGATAGATACTTACATGCTGAGGTTCCCTTGATGGGATCTCCTTCCTGAGTCCCAGGCTGGGTTTTGCCTGGGAATAGGATGGCTTCCTGTATTGCTGCCCTCAGGTTTCTGAGTCCCAAAGAGATCCTGACTTTCAAGAGAGAGCTCTTCACTGCCCTCCACATGTTCCTCCTCTGCTGATTCTCGCTGCTCTTTGGAGGCAATGAACTTAATCATTTTGTGAGTGTCCAGTCAGAGGGGCTGGACCCTGCTGAAGACATCTGGGGGGGAAGTCGGGAACTGGGATTCACTGTTACCTGCAAGGCAAGGTTTGGACTGGCAGAGTCTCGAGGAGTTAGCTAGTGAGGTAGACAGACTGGAGTGGCAGTGAGCAGACACAGTCTAAGCCCCAGCAAAGCTCTCTTGTTGAGACAAAGGGATAATGCAGTGGCGAACCCCTGGTCGAGAACCACTGATCTAGCCTATTTTGAAATTTCAACTGAACCAACTGAAAGTAATTGATTGTCAAGTATTAGAGGGGTAGCCGTGTAGTCTGGATCTGTAAAAGCAGCAAAGAGTCCTGTGGCACCTTATAGACTAACAGACGTATTGGAGCATGAGCTTTCGTGGGAAAGTAATTGAGTGGTTCTCAGCTAGCAGGGCAGGAAGACAGGTCGTCTAAAAATTGAAGAAAATTTGAATTCAGCTGCCCCATGTTCCATGAGTCTACTATTCTGATCCACCAAAGTGTGACCCAGACAACTTTGCAAACACAGATTTGAGTAAGAAATCTAGACCTTTAATTTAAATGCTAAATGTAAAGGGTGTAACCCTGGCTTGCTTTCCATCAGCCACGTTTCACCCTCTGTTTTCTGCCCTGACTTCAACCTATGACTTTTGTATTTGGGACCTTTGTATTTAGGTAAGTAATGGAAAAGTTCTGTATTTTCTCTGAACTGTTTTTCATTTTTGTCTTCCTGTGGTGACAATTCACCACTAAAGCAGCTTTACATTGAGACTGCAACAGTAGTAGCAGCAGCCTGTAATCTGTCATGTGTCTGAAACATCCTTCAGTTGCCCTTTTAAATTTAGCGACTCTCCATGGAGCCCCTTGTTGTCTAAAAAGGAAGCTATATTGTTGATCAAAGTCCTCTGTATGCTCAGTGCACATTTCCAGATACTTAAGGTACCCGGACACAAACGTAGAGAGACAGACTCTTGGCTCTCTAAATATGTCTCTTTTGTGTCTCTCTGCAGCTACAATAATTTGTTTAAATTACTCATTTTTTGCTATATTATCAGTAACCTTAACTCAAAAGAAGGTTGACGCTTTATCCCTATCAAATTCAAGTCTTGCCTTTCAGTTCTTTTCCTGGCATGGTCACTGATTGATCTTTTCTGTGTTCAGGTGTTGAAGATGAACATAGATTTCTCCTAAATGAAGGTGATATTGATGAGCTGATGGAAGGATTGGAACAGGGATTTAAATGATAATCATGACTATGTTTCATTGAAGACAATGGCACCACAAGTGCCTCACTCATAGGCTCGTCAAACTGGGATCATGGATCTCGCTTCTCAGGAGCCAGTTCTGACCTGCCACTCAGTAACCTACTAACAGTCACCAGAATTTGAAGCTGAACTCAGACAGAGGGCTCCAGTCCTGGGATCTGATTGACAGAACTTGGGGGGTCCTGACTGGTTCCATGCTTTTATTTAAACCGAGCACAGGAATAGGAAGTTGTCCATGCACCTAGATTTCTCCTGATTAGGGTTGCTTCCCTTCTGCTACGTGTGTCTACTGACTGACTATGACCTCATGGTAACCTGATCCTGCCTGTCTCCTGACACCCGACTCTTGGTCTGCCCTCTGGCATATCTCAGACCCTGATCTCCTGATTCATGACCTGGCCTGGCTCCTGACTCCCATTCCAACCAGTAGATCAGACTGCTCACTTCCTGGTCATGACACAAACACATCAATATTCTGTTTTCCAATTCAGTAGGCAAAGTTTCATGACATAGTTTGACACACTGTACCCCATGTACCACCCTGTACCCATATTCACCACTTTTATATGGTTATGTTATATTTTATACAAAGTATGCTGTCTCATTTGAAAACTCATAATCTGCTGATCAGTGTACTGTTATAATGTGTGTACCAACACTGTATATGGAGTTTTAAGATTTTACTATATGATTGTTACTTGAACACCCACAGGCCAATTTCTCAGAGACAAAGTCACACTGGCTCACCACACTGGATCCATTATCTGTTTAATCAGACATTCAACAGAAGGGGGAAGGTATAAACAAAAGAATTTACAATTCCTATGAAGGACTGATTGCAAAGCACGTACGCCATGGAACTGCCTAACCCCATAACCCAGCAAGGACTGTTCCACCACAAGGGGTTGGAGTATAAGAAGGGAGAACACACAACACAAATTACCTCTCCTCTTCACCTTAAATCTCTCTGCTCATAACATCAGTGAACACCTGAAGGACACTGAAGAGGTGTGGTCCCATGCTGACAGGAATCCATCCTGTGAAATAAGAAATAAGAAGATGCCCACAGCATCTGGTGAGAAAGCTGTTTGCTGCAGGTCTTACTTAGCTTGGTAAAGTTTGGGAATAAGTTTGCAGATTTAGCCTTTTATTTCTTGTGTAACCAATTCTAACCTTTATGCCTTACCACTTGTAAAACACTTAAAATCTATCTTTCTCTAGTTAATAAACTTGATTTATTCTTTTATCTAAACCAGTGTGTTTTGATTGAAATGTTTGAAGAATCTCTACTCAGGTTAACAAAGGCTGATGCATAATCATTCGCTTTGATGGAATGACTGACTTTTAATGAGCTTACACTGTTTGGAGGGGGGGGTGTTCCTGAGCAGTGCAAGATGCACATTTCTGGGGTGCAAAGTTGGGATTGAGGGGTCAGGCCGGGGGCAGGGTCATGGCTCTTGGGACCCCTGGTCCGCCACCCAGGGGATGTGGAGGGTCCCATGCCTCCCACAGTAGCCGAGGCTCCCTGGACAGCTCTTATCATGGCCCGTCTCTGGCTTCTGGACTGGCCAGGGGGCAGGGCCTCAGGGGAAGAGGAGGAGAAGGGGCGGGGCCCTGTGGTGAGTGAGGGCTAAGGTCCACCTCAACTCCCCTGACTGGGAGGAGGCTGGTGCCACAGCCAGGAGCTTCGCTTTAAGGCGGGAGAGCTGATCACCTTATATTGTGCCCCTACCTGTGCCGCTCTGTACCTGCCCAAGGCTTGCAGTTTGGTGGGGCAATGTGACCCCCTGCCCCACAAACTATGCCCACATTTAAAAATGGGTGGGCATAGGTCTCCCACTTTTGAAAGTGGGGGGGTCATGGCCCCCCTGACCTCTTGGTTCTGGTGCCCCAGCATTACCCATATTCTCCAAATTTCTAGATTCTAGTAAACCAACCTCCACCCCTAATAATTTAAAATCCATGCACTCTCCATTATTTAATATCTAAAGACAGTTGATTTTTGCCCACTAGTCACTACACTCTTTGATGACTAGTGACTCCACCCGTTCTCCGTCCCCTCTAGACTTGTATACCGTTCTATAACTTCCTTATTGTTTCCTAAGAAGCTTTGCTTTAATATTCTCTTATCTGCCCTTTTATCTTTAGCATAGTCAGTTTTCATTCACAAACTGAAATTAGAGCTTAATAGTTTGGCATCACAATATTGACAAATCTGTGTTATGTGCCTATAAATGCTTCTGAGTATTATACATGTTCTTAAACAAAAGTAAAACTAAAACCATCAATAAAATCTGAGAGAGAAAAAATGCTTTTTAAAATTAATTATACGGTTTTATAGACCATTGGTAGACAGTGAAGAACAATACTAAGACGTATAAATATCATAGAATAATACAAGTTAAAAATGGAAAAACATTAGATTAGTTAATCTCCCTGCAAATGCACAGTTATTCCCTCTAGTACAATATATTTTATACTTTCTATTTCTGTGCTTTTTATTTGCCACAACCATTTGGATATACAGTAGAAACTAATTCATACTAATGACTAGGTGACCTTTTATGAATGAATAGACTTTGAGAGCAATTAAATAATATAAAGTACATAGATAGTATTTTCTCACTGCAAAATTTCCTATCTCCAAAACAGCAGAGGACCAGCTGACAGTAATCCTGAGGTTTACACTTGACAGACACAGGTCTGATATGGAGCATGTAAGTGTCTGCAGTGCAAATTCACAGGTTTTAAGTGGATGACATATTTGAACTGGAAACATTATAGTAAACTGTGGTCCCCCTGTGGATACTGAAGAGTTGCAAGCATCTGCAAGTCAAAACAGAGCCACCTGACACTGAAATTACAGTAGCTTAGTAACAGGAAAAACATAGTGATGATGGAATCAACTCAGAAATAACTTATGTTAAATTAGCCCAGTGATGGGCAATTAGCATGAATGCAGTGCATACAAATATGCCTCAGGTATTACAGCACTAATTGCTCAGAGGCTTTGTTATTCAGATATTTCCTGCCATTTGAATTTGTCTTCCAGTTTATAAGTTGTATGCCATATTGCATCTAGTTTTTATTGTTCAAAAGCAAGGAGTAGAGTGAATCTCACTGAGAACCAGTGTATGAAATATCTGGCTTATCCTGGGTAAAGGTAGAAACACTACTTTTCCAGTGACTTGTATACATAAAGTTATGTACTGCCTTTAATCTATACATGCAACAGACGTGTCAATGGGGGTGCAGTGAGTGGATCAAGGAAGTATATGACCGCTGTGAAACTCAGTACATTTTTGTATGCAGTGTAGTATCTGGTCTTCAAACACTCTCCAAGCTCATCATCAGAAGTAAGCTCCCCACAGACCAGGCACACTAACTCTAAGGGGCACCAGACCTTTCCAGAACAACAGATGTAAAAGCTGCAGACATATCTTTACTGAACCCCCCACAGCACACCTTTCAAGATCCCTGGGTCCTATACATGCCTATCACATGTGGTGTACCTCATCCAGTGCACTAGTTGCCCTGATAACAACTATGTGGGTGAAACCAATCTCTACTCTCTTGAATGAACTTACATTTATACAATTGTATAGCATAAAAAAATGATGAAAGCTATTATCATGTAAGCAAGTAGAACTTTGGAACATGAAGAGAAACTGCTTGAAAGTAGGATCCCAATGAGTAGCTGGGATAAATTATGAAATACAATCCATGTAATAAATTAAACCCTCCAACTAAAGGAAGCATTGAATAAATTTGTCAACCACTGACACTATCCACTGGATATCAATGTAAGCAGGAGAGAAGCTGAAAAAGCTGAAAGCTCAGAGCCATTTGGCAAATGGTCAGTAGAAGTCAGAGCGTGACCCCCTCTAATGTGCCCTGGAATCAGGATATATAAAACTGAAGTAACCATGTGGGAGTCCTTTTGCTGAACCCCCATGTAGGAAAGATGCTCCCCTTGTCCAGAGTCACAAGTAGGACAAAGTAGAGCTCACTGAATCTCTGTGTGGAAAAGACTCTCCCCTTCATCCAGGGCCACAGAACTAATGAGAGTGGACTGAATCCACGAAGCAGCTGCAGAATCTCCTGTGTGACCAGCTGTGTGGAAAAGACTCTCCCATATTCCAGAGTTAACAAGGTAAAACAAAGAGGTGAGATTTCATTCAAAGACTGTATTTCGCCTTTTGTTCTTTAACATAAATAACTGTGGGCTAGCTTGTGGAGTCTGCCTCTTCAGTGAGACTTTAAGTAACCATATTTTAGATCAGGGATCAGCAACAGTTCCAGGCCAATGGGGGCTGCAGGAAGCAGCGCGGGCCGAGGGATGTGCTGGCTGCCGCTTCCCGCCATTGGCCTGGAGCAGCCGAACCTGCAGACGCAGCAGGTAAACAAACCAGCCCGGCCCACCAGGGTGCTTACCCTGGCGAGCCATGTCCCAAAGGTTGACGATCCCTGTTTTAGATTTTAACTAATGCTAGATGCATGTCCTCCTTCATAAGTCCAAACAAATTGGCCTGAGAGAGATTTAAACTATAACTTTAAGCAATTGTTTCTGATATTCTAAACTTGTCCCTTTTCAGGCCAAACCATTCAAACAGCAGGGCCCACCACCTCTTAAAGGGGCCTTAAAGGCAAGTGCATCCTTGGAGAATGTGTGATAAATGTACTAAAGAATTGATGATGATCATAAATAAATGTCATAAGAAATCACAGTTGTTTGTATTCTTCCTTGGCATAACTGCAGAACCTCAACTGTACTCTGACAATTTCTTGCAGGACTGTATTGGTGTACTAAGTATATACCTAGAACATTAGTTGTGTGTACACTTGATTGATGGACTGTTGATTGTATATTGATGTGGTACTGGGTGAATTAATAAACTGTTTATTGGCTAAGAGTAACCAAATGTCCTGATCAGAGAAATACTGTTCAAGTTAAAGTTGACCTGAAAAGAACCTAGCATTAAATTAGGGAGCTAATCCTCCCTGGACTCAATAACAAGTGGTTGTTCAATTAGATTGTATTCTAATATTGGCTATAACCTTCATCCAATTGGCAGGTCTAGTTTGTTAGATTTCAGCTTTAAAATCTAACTGGCACCTCAGCAAATTCATCAAATTGACCCCTTTTCACAATTACACTTGATCTGACAGGGCACTAGGTTTAAGAGTGAGATTTTCTGTAGCTGGAATAAATCGTTAATGAGTGCTTCCCAGCCACTACAGTAATTTAATCGTTTAATGATTAGAAGTTTCCAATATTTGAACAGTGATAGAGATATATTAATTAATTTTCCATTGAGGCATTTAAATTGCTTTCACATACAGCAAACAAATAAAATCAGCGGTAAAATCATGGTTTAATTATTTACCTAGCAACAACTTAGAATCAATATGTCATCTACTACTTACTGGCAGAACTTTATCTCCATTCTATTCACTTCCTTTTATGTGACTATCAAGCAATCAGGAGACAAAGAGAGAGGATTTCATTCATATAATTAGAGTTCATCAGAATATTCTTAGTGAACAATTTATTTGTCAGATTTGACCCTTCTGTCAGTGAATTACCCACGAACTGTTCATGACTTTACTGTTCTGTTGATGAATAGCTTTTTATAAGCCTATTATAGTAAGTATCCCTTCAAGTATTGCCTATTCAGAATTCCCTGCTTGAACCATGTGATTGGTCAGCTCGTCACCTAGTGTTTCCATTCCTTAATTAGACGGCTTACCTTTATAAAGAGGAGGCCTAGCCAAAGAAATCAGGATTCTTTTGGTTGGATCCTGTTGATCCTTTCAGGAAGCGCTTATGGAGAAAGACATAGTAGGAGATAAAAAAGTTGTAGGAAATTTTAGGACATTTCAAATAATTTCTATTATGTTTTCCAAGTCACAAAGAGCATGTTGAAAAATTTATTTTAAACTAAGGGAAACAAATCAAGGAAGACCAGAGGTAAAGATTCCAATGGAGAGCATAGTGTGTGCTCCTCACTAATATGCTGCAACCACTGTGCCTCAGATTTTAAAAAAATAGCTGGGTTCCTTCCTGCCTGTAGTACAGTGTTTCTCAAACTGGGGTCGCCGCTTGTGTAGGGAAAGCCCCTGGCGGGCCGGACCGGTTTGTTTACCTGCCCTGTCCGCAGGTCCGGCCAGTCGCGGCTCCCACTGGCCACGGTTTGCTGCTCCAGGCCAATGGGAGCTGCTGGAAGCAGCGCGGGCCTAGGGACTTACTGGCCACCGCTTCCAGCAGCCCCCATTGGCCTGCAGTGGCGAACCATGGCCAATGGGAGCCGCAATAGGCCAGACCTGTGGATGGGGCAGATAAACAAACCGGCCCGGCCCACCAGGGGCTTTCCCTACACAAGCGGTGACCCCAGTTTGAGAAACACTGCTGTAGGAATTAGAAAAAGATAATTCAGAGATATTGGCTGGGCAACTACTAAATTAACTGCCCAAAATGTAGGATAGCCCATCCTTCATCACATGTATCTCCAAGCAAATAGTGGTTGAATGGGACTAAAAAAGAAAAAAGGGATCAAGATTCAAGAGTTTAGCTTGAACCTAAGAGTCATCCATACTACAGCCAAATAATTTCCTAGTGACCAGCTCTGATACAATTACCACATGATCAAATGATATATGAAGAAGATATGATTGTGATGATGGCTTTGTATCAGATTCAATCCAAGATTCATCAAGTATAACCACTGAAGCATTTTCATACTAGTAGCTGAAGAGATATTGATGTGAGTGAGCATCCACCATAGGTATCTAACAGACAACAGGAGGAAAGTTAAAAGAGGCAAAAGTCATAGATTCATAGATTCCAGGACCAGAAGGATCCATTGTGATCCCCTAGTCTGACCTATGAAAATATGCGAAGTGCATTTGTCATATAATTATAGTAAATTTAACCTGGTTTACTGAACAGAATAGTTAAAAAATCCCACATTGAAGGCTAGGAAATATATGTGACTTGCTCTGTTTGTATTCCTGCATACCTGTAGGGGTGTGTATGCGTGTATATGCACACATGTGTGTTTAGAGACTTCTGTCTGATGATAACTCATTTTTTGCTGACCGCTCTCTTTATCTTATTGTTCCACTTGGAATGGAAAAGATAACTTCCACTGGTTCTCACAGAGATCATTTGTCAGGAATGAGGGTCTGCAGCTGCGTCTACCCAGTCATCAGCTGGGTCACAGCAGAACCACCTGATTTCTAAGACACCCAGGAGGCTTTCTCTGGAGCCCAGCAGCTGCAGAGGATCAGCAGAAGCTCGGTGCACATGCCGTGGATTCTCTGCCTACCTATGCTTGCCTCACTCCACGCCTTGCTCCTGCACTGCTCCAGCCTTGACCCTGCCCTGCACCCAGCTTTGTTCCAGTCCTATCCCAGCCTTGCTCCTGCCTTGGAACCAGCTCTGCTCCTGCTTTCCCTGACTCCGGGGAATCTGGTTCTGACCCTCAATTCTGAGTCCAGGCTCTGACTCTGCCTTGACCCTTTGCTCTGGCATTTGGGCACTGACTTCAGTTCTGACCTTCATTTCCAATCCCTAGTTCTGACTCTGCTTTGACCTTGGGCTCTGGCATTCAAACTCTGACCATTAGGCTTGACTCCTGCTCTGACGACTAGGTCTGACCGCCTCTGACACCACCTCAGGGAGAACTAGGGTTTTATATCATCATTTCAAGTAGACTGAGTCACTGTCAACTTCTCTCTGAAGAGGTATTTAGGAAGATTATTATGCTTATTTTTACATAAATCTGTGCTGTTGCTTATCTGTCCTCTACACAGCTGGCATTACAGACCAAATAATTCCTTTCAAATGCTTTTGCAAAGAACACAAGCTTAATTTGTATTTTGGCACAGTAACGGTCATGCAAATTTAGTATTCATATTCTATCTCTTCTAAATACAAGGTCAGGGGAGAATACAGTATGACAATACCAGTGTCACAATAAAGTATAAAGTTAGGAAGGAAGAAATGTTTAATACCCTATCTAACCAATTAGATAGCCAGCTCATGTTGACAGCATATGATAGGCAAACTAAGTTAGATAAAATAAGACCTGACATGATTCTTCAAAATTTAAATCTGACTCTTTTGGCAGTTTAACAGTATTTGGATAACTTCTTTTTTAATTATTATTTTTCTTCCATTTCATGTACCTTTACACTTCAGGTATGACGGGAGAAGGTAGCTTTTATGAGGCCTGATTCTCTACTGCCTTGCACTTGTATAGTGATGTACAACCATGCACACTGGGTGTATAGTGCCACCAGCCCAGAATGGTGGTGTTTTACACCCCCTTTGCACAGGCCTACATGTCTATCTGCACAAGGTGCAAAGCAGTAATGAACTGAGTCCAAGGCATTTCTGGCCATTTAAGAAACAAGAATTACTAGAAATTTTGTGAGTAACCCTGTTCTTATAAGAGTGCCAGCAAAATTCCACAGACTCAGTCAATTCAAATGCTGTTTAGCTAAACACTGGAGCTGTGGAAAAATGCTCACTTTGAAACGCAATACTCACCAGATTTGGGGGTTTGTTCCAAATTCAAAGTTCAGTCCGGGCTTACTGACTAACTTGCGTTGACTTGTAAAAATTGTGCGAGATCTGAGCCCCAACTTTATGCAGCTCCAATCTGGTTTATGGCTTTGTGTTGAAAGTAAGTGACACTCAGGGTTTTGCTTAGTTTTCAAGCGAAATCAGCTGAACTTCAGCACTTACCATGCAGCCTAAGGTTCAAGACTAAAAGCAAAAGCAAAATTCAAGGAATATGACCCCACAGGAATAAAAAAATATAGGATAAAATGTAACCAGTATTTCCTAACTTCATATAGTCATAAAAGAATCGCCAGGGGCCAAATCCTGAAGGTTTTACTCAAGGCCTGATCATTCCTTTGTGGTCAATGTTAGGGTTACCATATTTAGTGCCTCCGAAAGGAGGACACTCCACGGGGCCCCGGCCCTGCCCCCAGCCCCACCCCCGCCCCCGCCCCCTCCCCAAAGTCTCCACCCCCTCCCCTGCTTCCCACGAACATTTGAGTCGCGGGAAGCCTGAAGCAGGTAAGGAGGGGTGTGGGGGGAGGAGGAGCGGCCCACCCCCGGCCCCCGGCACCGCAGGTCCCCAGCCCGGCCCCGGCCCGTCCCCCGAGCCCCCGGCCCGGCACCGCCGGCCGAGCCCCCGAGCCAGGCCCCCGAACCGCCGGCCCGGCACCACCGGCCGAGCCCCCGGCACCGCCGGCCGAGCCCCCAAGCTCCCGGCCAGGCCCCCAAGCCCCCGGCCCGGCACTGCCGGCTGAGCCCCCGGCCCGGCCCGGCACCCGAGCCGCCGAGCCCCCGAGCCCCCGGCCCGGCACCGCATGTCCGATTTTCCCGGACATGTCCTGCTTTTTGGGATTTCCCCCTGGACAGGGATTTGGAGCCCAAAAAGCCGGACATGTCCGGGAAAATCCGGACGTATGGTAACCCTAGTCAATGTGGAGTAGGTTCTTCACAAGATCTGGCCCATTTTACTCAAGGCCTGATCATTCCTTTGTGGTCAATGTGGAGTAGATTCTTCACAAGATCTGGCCCATTTTACTCAAGGCCTGATCATTCCTTTGTGGTCAATGTGGAGTAGATTCTTCACAAGATCTGGCCCATTTTACTCAAGGCCTGATCATTCCTTTGTGGTCAATGTGGAGTAGATTCTTCACAAGATCTGGCCCATTCTGAATGGAAGGAGTAAAGCAACTGCTTCTATGGCACCACATCCCCCTTTCTGGGACACCGGCAGGGTACGAGATCTGGGTGCAGGGGAGGGACAGGAGGGGAAGGAAGAAGGAAACGTATACCAAACTCCACAAGTTCCTTAAGGAATCCTGAGTAAAGGTTTTTGGCTTTGTCCCTGTGTGTCTTGTGGTTCACTAAGCAATGCCAGCTTGTTATTGGAAGCTTTAGAGAAGCTTCTGTGATCCTCAGGCAGTCAGTAAGTACTTTATTTTATTGACTGTGTTTCTCAATTCTAAATTGGAGTTGTGAAGGTCTGAACAAATTCCAGTGAGGAATCTTTCTTTAAAAAAAAAAGATTTCCAAGGCTGCAAGTCTAGTAAGAAGAGATTAGTTTAGGTCAATTGAGAAATCGCCAAGAAAAAACTCCTCTTCTGAATCCAGAAAGTCCTTGTCTCTCCCTGACTGACTCACTATCTCACTTTTAGATAAAACAGTTGAATTAAATATTGGCAGCTGGCCAGCTTGTCTTTCATCCCAAGCCCAAAGGTGAAAGACTGTGAATTTGCGAGCTGTTCAAAGCCAGCCTACGAAGGGTTTGTTCACTAGAGATTAGATTTCTGGTGAACAGCTTGCTGCAGCCTTTGTCTGCCTGTGCTATCATCTTGTGTTTCCTTCCAACGTCCCTCCTGATTTCCGCCTGCACTAACACAAAATGACGGGCCTGCCTGTTTAGCTCTGCTGGCTGAACTTCAACTTCATTACTATGTATGAGGCCTGTTTTCACTCCAGTTTAACATTAATAGTCTAATTTGCCGACTTCCTAACTGAACCACAAATCTCTGCAATGACCATTTTATTAAGCTCCATTGGTACAAAGCAAATATTTACCATTTCTTCCAATTTAGTGTCTGTACAAATGTCCTCCTTTAGTCCTGGGTTCACAGGGTGTCACAGGCACTATATAACTTTACTGCTGTCTGATCAAATTAAGGAATTAGTTGTAGCAAGAGTTGAATTCTGTTGGCCCATGCTATACTTTGTGACACTACTTCCAAACAAAGACTTCTCAGTGACACAATCTTCCCTCTAACATATGCAGTTCCTGGTCTAGTCACCCCTGCTCTTTCTCTCCATTCCCTGCCTCTCTCAGATTCCAGTCTGCTCTCCCTTTCTTTAAAGGTATAGTGTGCTATTTTGCCACTCTGTGCGACAAGTATTTCCTACATTTCATTTACAGTGAGTCTTTCATAGTGTACTTGCATCACTATAGGGCTTTGAAAACATCTTCTTCTGGCCACCATTGCACAGCAGCTATTCAACTTTTTAAAATTAATGTGTACAAATTATTTTCCTTTTCACTGATGACCTTCATTAGCAGGTTTTATTTTATATTGTATTATATTATATTATTAATTACAACAGTGCCTAAAGATCCCAGTCAGGACTAAAGCCCCATTGTTCCAGGCAATTGACAAATGTATAGCAAGAAACAGTCCCTGCCCTGGAGAGCTTACTGTTTAACTAGACAACACAGACAGGGAAACAGTGGTGAGGTGACTTGCCCAAGGTCACACAGTAGGTCAGTGGCAGAACCAACGTCTCCTGACTCCAACTCCAGAGCCCTATCCACTGGAGCATGCTGCCTCTCTAAAAGCACTCCAATTGCAAGACACGTGACTTCGGTAATAAGGTTAAATTGTTTTAAAGTACTTTTTGCCTTTTAAGAAAATAACTTAGCTGACTGTTTTAAAACAGTAGATAAGAGCAACTGCTTAGCCACTCTTTCAAAAGGCCAGCAGTAGGACTCAGCAACAGCAGCTGCAGTGGCAATCTTTTTATGGTACGTTCAGGGCTGGCTCCAGCATTTCTGCCGCCCCAAGCAAAAAAAAAAAAAAAAGGCGCGATCGGCGGCGGCAATTGGAGAGTGAGGGACCTGCCACCCCCGAATTGCCGCACATGCCGCCCCTCTCCCTTGGTCACCCCAAGCACCTGCTTGTTAAGCAGGTGCCTGGAGCTGGCCCTGGGTACGTTAGGGTTTGTGGGGTGAGTGTTCTGCTTGATTTTTGTCATTCAGGGCGGAAGACCCCTTAGGATTCTATGTCTGCTGTCAATCACTTTGTGAAATGGAATTTCACATGGAAGGCAGGGAACTTTAAAAAAGCCAGGCAAAGAGAGATGAAAGGTACTACTAACCTCTGTTAGAAGATGAAGTGGCTTTAGCAGAATTAAATTACACACATTTGCAGCTGGCATCTAGTGTTGCAATGGCTGGTGACCATTCCATCCCACTATTTTTAAAAATTTGACTGCAACAAATTATTAGGGCTAAGGAAGGTGAAAGAAGGATTCTTCAGTCAGGGCCGGCTCCAGGGTTTTGGCCGCCCCAAGCAGCCAAAACCAAAAAAAAAAAAAGCCGTGATCGCGATCTGCAGCGACAATTTGGCGGGAGGTCCTTCACTCCCAGGCGGAGTGAGGGACCGTCCGCCGAATTGCCGCCGAATATCTGGACCTGTCACCCCTCTCCGGAGCGGCCGCCCCAAGCACCTGCTTGAGAAGCTGGTGCCTGGAGCCGGCCCTGTCTTCAGTGCATTGCAGTAATAAGACCTACTGCTGTCATTTAGACCTTGTAAATCAGTTTGCTATAGTTTTCCTCTCTAAGGCCTTTTCTGTCATGATGGAAAAAAGACTGAACAAAGAGACTGATAAAATGCTGCCAGGTCCTATGGCAGACACATATATCTTCTGTCCTTGCAATCAGTATAGATGTTCAGCTCACTGAATCTCCTACGTCAGAGCATGAAGCTCTATTCATTTATTCTTATATCACAAGTACAAGGAACCTGATTCATATTCTCTTATCTCACCGGTACAAAGAACTTTATTCATATTCTCTTTTTTGTTTTGTTTTTAATCAGAGAGGTGACATACCTGCAAGCTTCATAAATGATGAACCAGTGGATTTGGGTTCATATAATCCTACAAACCAGCATCAAGATGAGTGCCTTCAGCAGTCAGAAGTGTTTCTCACTAGGGAAGGGAAGGTCACTCCCAGACAAATTCAGACAGATTCAGATATTTCCATAAGTTTTCTTGTTTTTTACTTCACATAGCTACAGCAGATGACAAGCTGCTGCTGCTTATTTTTTTGCAAAAATATACAGCTCTCGGGGAGCTACAAGACTGGAAACCCATGCCATTCACACAAGCATTCTACATTGCGAGCAAATTTGAAATATTGGGAAATGAAAGGGAAGATAAACTTCATTATAGACTTCAGTAATTTTATTAATCTGGGACATCAGAGCCGGATTAAGAGTCTGTTGCAGTCTGATAGGAGTTTGAGCACCATTAAAACCTGCTGATTAGAAGAAGCATCCTTCTAACTAGAAAGTTACAAAGGGAAAAATATTGAGACCACATTCTTGTCGGTTTGAAGTGCAGTCTCAAAGTAACCTCTCAAGCAGCAGCAACTGCATACAGTCTTTTTATAAAATGAAATCCTGCAAAAAAACAAAGAGGCAACCACATTATCATATCGACAGAATTCCAGCTTACTGCCAAAGCTTAATGTATGAAGAAAGCATCTTCTAAACAGAACTAAGAACATAAGAACGGCCATACTGGGTCAGGCCAAAGGTCCATCTAGCGCAATATCCTGTCTTCCAACAGTGGCCAATGCCAGGTGCTTCAGAAGGAACTAACAGAACTGAATCATCAAGACCACTGAGTATTAGATATTATGGTATTATGGTGGGGAAACTAAACTGACTTTTTTAGGAGATGCAATGTGACTAGTGGGAGCCAAGAAAACTGGGTTTTATAGCCAACTATGGCACTGACTTTGGCCAGACAGAAAGTTGAGGCTGAAGGAAATCAGCATGGTCTAGTGAACAGGGCACAGGGAGGGGCATCGGGAGACTTTAGGTTTCAGTCCCACCTTCCAAAGTTTGGGCAAGTCCCTGTGCCTCTGTCTCCCACCTATAAAATGGGGATAGTGATACTTACCTTCTTTTGTAAAGCACTTTGGGATGAATGGCTGAAAAAGGCTACATAAGAACTAAGTATTATTATTGTTTTCTATGAACGAGGTGTACTTTCTGTCTTTGAGGTGATATATTTTTGAGTTGGTATATTTTAGTAATATAGAAGACTTTTTCTTTCCTATCTGGTCTCTGTTTACATTTCTGTGAGCATCCTAAGACTGTAAATCCTCAAAATCGGAGTTTGCCAATGGTTTTAGCTACTTAGAGATACAATAATAGACTTTCTGAAACATGTAATTACATAGAGGGGAGAAAGCCATCTTTTTGGAACAAACACTACCTACAATTTTTAAAATCACATACTTATTATCTAAATGTTAAATTATCCTCCTTTAGTGAAAACAATTTCTGTGTGGTGAGGGAGTACATTTATCCCAATGTTTTTCGTAAAGCTAATGCATGAGTACATGACACTGTGTGGTATCTAATATGTGTGCTGCAGTGTAAAATGTAAACCAAACAGTGAAATAAAATATAAAAATTCTAATGTGATGTGATGCCCCGTGTATTACTAAAATCTCTCAATTAGTGTTCAAGGCCCCCAGCCAGCAAACCATTTAGGCATGCAGTTGATCTTAAACATGTAAACAGTCTCATTGACCCATTGACTTCAGTGAGACAATTCATTTGCTTAAAATTAAGTAGGTGCTTTGTTATACTGGAGCCTAATTCATTCCTGCTATATGCTGCTAGGGTTGATCTTCAGAGAGAGCCTCTTATGCTGTGTTTAGGAGGGAGCAACGTCAGGACTTGAAGTGTATGGAGGAGAAGAGGTGAGACACAAGGGGGAGTGGGCTAGGAAGAGAAGAAATGAGGAGAGGTGAGGAAAGATGTACCATTACATTTGAATCCCTGTGTTAATTAAAATGCAAACACATTTTGACTGATGGGGCTATAATTACATTTTTGGATTCTAGTGACTGTCCAAACCACTTGAGCCTTACTCTGGAGGTTTCTGATATCCCCAAAAGCCTTCAGTAAAATTGTAGCTCTGTAATTCACAGTGCTTGTTAATTTATTATATAGAGGACTGTATGTATTATAAAGGAAAGACTGTAACAGGCTTTGAAAAATATTCATCGCACAATTTATTTGATTAATTTTGCCATTAACCATTTAATAAATTATTCAATGAATATTAATTGACCAGCTCCAGAGCTGGTCAAAAACTACCAGAAATATTTGTAGAGTCAATTACTATATTCAGCAGAAATCAGCAACACTTGGTGAACCATGTATTTGAGTACTTCTAGTAGGTATTTAAAAATGCATGTTTGTTTTCTTGATATTGTTCAGTACGTGTAGCTATAAGAAGAAAGTGATACCAGAGAAATAGATAATTAAGGGGTCAAGTTCCAAAGTCCTTCCTCGGTTTTTACTCAGTCTTTTCTGAGATAAAACTCTCATTGACACCAATGGAATCTTTGCCTCAGGAACGACTAAGTAAAGATGTTGGGGTTTAGCCTAAGGCTCTTTATCTTTTTACAGAACTACCACTGACATTTAGGGAAATTGCATGCATGGATCAAAAGGTCTATCAGATCCTCAAAGGTATTCAAGCACCTAACTCCCATTAATTTCAATGGAAGTTAGACACCCAAATACCTTTGAAGTTCTGGGCCTATAGCCCTTATTATGCACTCTAACTCACATGTTAGGTGAAGGGAAGAGCTGTGGTAAAACGCAGAGAAGTCTGATATATTGAAGGGGGAGAAGAAGAGAACAAGAGACATAAGCCATGTATAATGTTAAATATTATACCCTAGCGACTTAAGTGAAAAAAAATTGAGTTTCTGGTGTTCTGAACCAACCATTACAGCCTTATAAGATATGGTTGGAGACACATTATTCCATTGATATGAGATCTGTGAATTCTGGGCACAGAGACAGGTCTCTGAATAAATGTCAGAGCAGAGATCTATCTATGGCAGTTTGTGTGTGTTCTCACCATAATGTCTAGCAGTCATTCTTCTGGTGTACAGCTTCTGGTAGCACAAACAATGAATTAGATGTTGGGTAAGTAATATAGCCACTCTGATGGCAGCAACATCCAGAGATAACAAAGGCATCAATCCACCACCAAGATGATATAGAGGGTAGTTGTTAATCAGATGGCATGATCTTTGTTCCTGAGATCTATGAGGGCAGGATGGGGAGTTTAAGAAGCCGCACCACTCCCCCACCCCGCCCAGTGGCAAAGATGTAAGGTAAACCACATGTGACCCCAGTGTATCCTGTTATAAGAAAACAGGATCTTTTGGTTCTTATGGTTGTTCTGAGGTGATCTGGAGAGACAAAGGGATGCACATCTGAGCTGTCTATCTGCCAAGAAATGCTCCATCAATCCAAAATATAGTCTTGCACCATCTTGGACAGGTTGTGTCTGGTGTACTGATATAGAGGCTCAGCTATTTCAGAAAAGGGTATCTTGACTTTAACCAGTATTTTTGATGTGGCTTTGAGATGAAATTGTGAAGTTAGCTGTCTTAATAGTTGGCTGTGCACAGTAAAGCAGCCAGGCCCTGCTCCCTGGAGGAACAATGCCAGCCAGGACCAGAAGGTTGGAGATTTGAGTTGTGCAGGTCGCACCAGTGATGATACAAAGGGTTGATCATTGAGTCCAACTTGCCACAAGGACAGCCAGAGCACCATGCTGCCACTGAGTATTCAGCAGGTGCAATAATTAGGGCATTGTTAGATGTCCATAAGGCCGCAGTGCTAGAACCCTATGAATTGCCAGCAAGCCTTTGGAGGGTGCAACTCTCATCTGGATTTCGGTACATGTTGTTTTAATGTGTTGCCTAAAGGACTGAAAGTGGTCAAGCTTTAGCCTCCAAGAAGTAGGGTATGATTCAAAAATGACTGGCTGATGGTTCAGAAGAACCAGTAGCTATCAATGAGCTAACCAGTGGGTGAGATGGAAACAAATTAAACACACTGAAAACAATGTCATCTTAAATTGCGACTACAAAAAAGTACTTAACTGAGGTGTCAAGATAAAAAGACAAGCAGAACTCCAGTACCTCACAGCTCCTTCTGGCTATTGCTAGGCAGATGTCATCAGTGCACATAACTTTAGTTGCCAAGGTGGGCAGCAGGTCATTTATACCTATATTAAAGAGCATTGGAACAAGTACTGATCCCTGGGAAAGGCCGTTGTTCATACAATGTGGGCAGCTTTAACCGTCTCCACACTTGATGACCACCGTTCTGTTAGAAATCATCTGCATACTAAACTCTTGTTTGGGACCACGGAGTATCATTTTAGGACTAATCCCTGTTGCCACACTGTGTTGTATGCCAATGAAAGGTCAACAAAAACAGTGCTAATCTTTTGTCCTGCCTCAAAGGCATCCTTAATCAAAGAGATCAGCCTAACCACTTAATCCTCAGCACTACAGCCCGGTTGGAAGCCCGCATGGTAATGAGGTAACTGTGGTCAATTAAAGGCAACAGTCGATTAAAACCCAGCAGCTTAGAAGTGACACTGATCAAAGCGATTGAGCAATAGTTCTTCAGGTCATCCACCTTCCTTCCAGGCATAAGAAGAGTCATTACATGTGACCTTTGCCAAAGCTTTGGAACTGTACAGCATTCCAAAGAAGTACTGTAGAGTTTTAGCAGAAAGTTGCAACAGGATGAGCTCATGTGATGCAGGAACTGCCCATGGATGTTGTCAAGCCCAGGAGCCTTGTAAGGTTTTAAGATAGGAATAGCTGATTCCATTTCCTCCCTAGTAAATGGCTGGGATAAGCTGGAGTCGGCTGAAGGGATTGACTAAATTTTTCTGAGACCTGACAATACTTTCCTATCATGATCTCTGTTTTTGATCACTGGTTGGCTCTTGGCCACAAGGTGAGAAAGCCATCAGCATTCTAACAGGGTGGGAACCCTTAATCCTATATTGCACCTGCCATGGTAATTCACAGTAAAGGCAATGATATTGGTTAATTATATATACTCATACACATATATGTCTCATTGTGATCAATATGAATTTTAAAAAAGATGGAAAATGACAATCCTCCATAATCACACGACCTAGAATTAAGCCAATGGAACTATTCCAATTTACACCAGCTGAGGATCTGGCCTATAGAATGTGTGTCTATGAAATTTCTATTTCCCACATCCACAAACTGCACATTAGAGGGACTTTTTATATAGCTAAAGGCACCTAAAATGCAGTAGCAAGTCACAATAATTCTCTAGAAATCCATGTCCCCCAGTCAGTGAGTCAGCCAGTAATACTAGGCCTATTTCACGTCCCATTGACGTTAAGAGCTGTTTTGTCATTTACTTCAGTAAGAGACAGAGCAGGCCCTTCATTTCTGCAGTGTTTTTCCTGTATAGATGCATAGCATCTTAGACTGTTGGACAATTATGGGCCTGTGTCTGCAAACCTTTGCTTCCATGACTATACCCACAGAAGTCAATGAGCCTATTATGTGAGTAAAGATTATTCCAGTGAAGCAAGCTTTCAGGACTGGGCTTTAAATTTATACAGTATCAAATCCTTAAATAAGCTACAACTGCAGTGACTGAAATATAGAAATCAAGTAATATACCCACAGACCATAGAAGAACAATTAGAAAGACATACTGGTGCTTGCATAAATTACAAAGGGGCGAAGCCTATTTGTTGTGCTTATGCAAATATATGGGACTTCTGGCTGGAGGTGAGTATTTGTCCCAAATTATTCAAGATGTCCACAATGTGTGAATAAAAATGAAGAGTACATTATATGAAAGATGAATCTGATCCTTAACGGTAGTGTAAGTGAAAGAAGGGGATATTTTCCTTGTACTATACAGGAATTTACCTATTGAAAATCATCACTGATGTCCAAGGAAATTGTTTGGTTAAATTGCTATGAACTGCACTGGAAATTAATAGCTGTTGCACATCTAAATCTATGCATCACACTGCAAAATTCCCCAAACCTTCCAAGTAATCACCATTTATAATCAAATGGCAAATAATTATTTAGTGGCAGTTTCTGCTACCCTTATTCACATTGAATAGCAGCTTCCACCATGAACAGCCCCTTTGAAATGAATAGGATTGCTTGTAGAGTAAGGCACTACTCAGTGTCAGTACGGGTATCAGAACCTGTCCCTTAATAATCCACCAGCGATACTTCCCATCTGTGCACACAACTCTCACTAACATCAATGTAAACTGCATGTCCAAACTGAGAACAGAATGCAGCCCAAATTGTACAATGATGCTGTAATAGGCAATGCTTGGATTTGATGGTTGCTTTTGAGCTGGAAAGAAATAATAGTTAACATATATTATATAAATATTTTACAGATAATATGCTCAGTCACAAAGTCCTTCTTCAATCATTTCACAGGAAAAGCTCCCATTGATTTCACTGAGAGATTTGTCTGAGTAAAGACTGAAGGATTTGCCCCACATGCATTTATACCACAGAACTATTATTACAAAACAATCGCTGCAAATGCAATTATTTTCAGGATGGCACAGCATAGAATGTCCAATTCCCCAATAGGAGATCAAACCCAATAGTTAGGGGAAAAAATAACAAAAAAAAGGTGAACACTCCAGAATGATTTGGTGAGTAATCACAAGTAACAGAAAACACAATTCATGCCAGTGAATATTATTCCACTTCAAATACAGTGGCAAACTCAAACACAAGAGCAAACAAGAGATAGATGGGGACAAACAAGTTGTCTTGATGTCATTGTGTTTAAGCAGTTACCAGTAACAGAATCTTTAAAATATCTAAAGTCTAAATACAGAAAACATACAAAATTACCGAGAGGGGAGGGGAATTTCTTTTCAAGCATCTGCAAGGCACAATTTTCATAAGAATGTGTTTTCTTTTTGTCAGATTTTTAAAAGGTTGATTATGAATAATATGTCAATCAGTTTGTTTCAAACAAAAGCTGCAAGAGTTCCAAAAACAACCCACTCTTCTTAGATGTCACTCACTCATCAAAACGTGATCTGGATACCTGTTTAACCAATGCAGTAGTCTCCACTGGAGCCCTCCTACAAATCCACAAAAAAGTCAATTCTGTGAACCGTTACCATGCTGTAACCCCAAAATATCGGTTTTAAATATTGTATATGGAAAATATATAGTAAGCTCAGATACCACTGTTTTGTTGGAAAAATGCTTTCAATGGTGGCTAAATGTTGCTACTCATAAAGAATTTGACTCTACCTGTAAGACATAGCCCTACATTGAGGGCAATGTGGAACCATTCCTGAGCTCACCTGTATACATAGGAGCTGTGCAGGCTGCAAGATCCTACAGGATAATGGAGTCTGCTACACACTAAGGTACATGGAGGAGCATTCACCACTTTAAGCTGAATGCAGGGACTGCCAGTTGTTCCTGGCCTTTATGTGAAGTTCACAACATGGGGGGAGGGTCCACAGGAATACTAGTGGAGTAAGGCCTTTTTCAGCACAAGTAAGGGTGGCCGTATTGAACCCCAAGTAAGCAGGCAGCTGCATTCTGAACTAATTGAAGACTGCCTGGCCTGCAAGAGTAGACCCATATGAAGTGCATAGCAGTGATCTAATGCAGATGTTACAAAAAGGTAAGATAGCTGTCTGCAGACAACATGAAAGGTCACAGTCTTCTTGCCAAGGAAGGATGAAAAATAAAGCACACTTGGCTAATGCTGCTACCTAAAAATTCAGAAGCAGCTGAGGGCACAACAAAGATCTCAGATTGTAAGTCTGTTAATAAATAAAGGATCTACCAAGGGAACAGATACCACTTCCATCATGTCCTCCAGGTGTTTCTTTAATCTAGAATCATGTTGCTCTTATCCAGACTGAACCTTAGTCAACTAGCTATCATCCAAACTGAAGCTAGGCACTGGCAAGGAGAATACATTCTATATGTTTCATGAAAAGAAAATGTAGAGCTGTGGGTCATTCTGGAGGTCTCCTCAACATGCGTATGGTGGCGAAATCTTCTGCTTCTCTTGAAAAGCATATTACCCCAGTGTTACACAGACTGCACTGGTTTCAAGTTTGTTTCAGGTGCAAAGGATGGTCTTGCTGACAGAACCTGGGTTCAAACTTTGCATGGGCTGCAGACAGGGTGTTCTCAGAGGGGAGGTTTTGATGCTGCGATTTGCTTCCTTGTTATCTGAAAGAGCCTAGGTTTGTTGATCTTCAGGTCATTCCTACCTCCTTCACTAAATACCAACACAACTCACCCAATTATTATGTTTGAATTCTGCTCTCTGCTTCCCCTGTGTAAATCAGAAGTAACTCCCTAGATTTCAAAGGAGTAACTCTGAATTTACAAGGACAAGCTAAGAGAAGAAATTGACTCTTAATATGTAAAAATATAGGTGAGGTTACCTTCAAGAAGTACATCATTGTTTTTAGCTTCTGGTCCTGCGTACAAAGATAGTGATATAGTGATATAATCTATGACCACATATCTCTAATTTTCACTGCCCTCAATTAAAAATACAACATTTAATGACTCAGGAATGAAGAGTCTTAATAAACAGTAAGATAAAAAAGACTTATCATGTTTTTCATTTTGATGTCTGTACTTAATATTCTCTTTCATCACTGTAGGAAGATAGTGATCTTGCCAAGAGCCAGAGCAGAGAGAGGGGAAAAAACTGATAAAGTGTCACCTCTCCACTCCTAACAATTTAGTTGCAAAATGCCATTAAAGCTGAATCTCAAGCTTCTAAAAGGCTTAATTTGTCTCTGTAAAGCATAGAAACAATGAAGAATGAGCAGCTATTCCCCTTCTGTAACTCCCACTATACAATATAACTTAGTACTATCAAATCTCTCATGCACAACAGCAATGATGACTGTATTGGTGCTAGATCCATGACTGATTGACACTGCTCTTTGGGGTGTGAGAATCTGGTGGTGCTCAGACTCAGGTTTCCAATCGGAACCATCTGGGCCCATAGGGGATGGATGCCTGGAAGGACTGGTCCTTGACTGCCAAGTCTTTCATCCCTATCTTACTGGTTGAAATCTGACCCACATTGGTAGCGACAAAGAGCCATTGCCATCTCTATGTTGTTTGATTGCTTATGTGATTTATTAGATTTATACAGAGCCCAAACCAGTATCCCTGATGAGGCCACAGCAAGCCTGGTGGCTGAGCTTTGTGACTTTGTCCTCACCCACAACCATTTCAGATTTGGGGACAACTTATACTTTCAAGTCAGTGGCACTGCTATGGGTACCTGCATGGCCCCACAGTATGCCAACATTTTTATGGCTGACTTAGAACAATGCTTCCTCAGCTCTCGTCCCCTCGTGCCCCTCCTCTACGTGCGCTACATTGATGACATCTTCATCATATGGACCCACAGAAAGGAGGCCCTTGACGAATTCCACCTGGATTTCAACAATTTCCTCCCCACCATCAACCTCAGCCTGGACCAGTCCACACAAGAGATCCACTTCCTGGACACTGCAGTGCAAATAAGTGATGGTCAGATAAACACCACCCTACACCGGAAACCTACTGACCACTATTCTTATCTATATGCCTCCAGCTTCCATCCAAGACACATCACATGATCCATTGTCTACAGCCAAGCCGTAAGATACAACCAAATTTGCTCCAATCCCTCGGACAGAGACACACACCTACAAGATCTTTATCAAGCATTCGTAAAACTACAATACCCACCTGGGGAAGTGAAGAAACAGATTGACAGAACGAGACAGGTACCCAGAAATCACCTACTACAGGATGGGCCCAACAAAGAAAATAACAGAACACCACTGGCCATCACGTACAGCCCCCAGCTAAAACCTCTCCAGCGCATTGTCAATGATCTACAACCTATCCTGGAAAACAATCCCTCACTCTCACAGACCTTGGGAGACATGCCAGTCCTCGCTTACAGACAACCCCCAACCCGAAGCAAATACTCACCAACAATTATACACCACACCACAGAAACACCAACCCAGGAACCAATCCCTGTAGCAAACCTCGTTGCCTACTCTGTCCTCATATCTTCTCTAGCGACACCATCAGAGGACCCAACCACATCAGCCACACCATCAAGGGCTCATTCACATGCACGTCTACTAATGTGATATATCCCATTATGTGCCAGCAATGCCCCTCTGCCATGTACATTGGCCAAACTGGACAGTCCCTACATAAAAGAATAAATGGACACAAATTGGACATCAGGAATGGTAACATACAAAAGCCAGTAGGTGAACACTTCAACCTCCCTGGACATTTTATAACAGATTTAAAAGTAACTATTCTTGAACAAAAAAACTTCAGAAGCAGACTTAAAAGAGAAACCGCAGAACTAAAATTCATTTGCAAATTTAACACCATTAATCTGGGCTTGAATAGGGACTGGGAGTGGCTGGCTCATTACAAAAGCAGCTTTGCCTCTCTTGGAATTGACACCTCCTTATCTATTATTGGGAGTGGACTACATCCACCCTGATTGAATTGGCCCTGTCAACACTGGTTCTCCACTTGTGAGGTAACTCCCTTCTCTTCATGTGTCATTATATAATGCCTGCATCTGTAACTTTCACTCTATGCATTTGAAGAAGTGAGGTTTTTTACCCACGAAAGCTTATGCCCAAATAAATCTGTTAGTCTTTAAGGTGCCACCGGACTCCTTATTGTTTTTGTGGATACAGACTAGCATTGCTACCCCCTGATACTTCAAACCAGTATACAAGCTGCAAATTAACAAAAAATTCTGAACATTTGATTAGTTTCCTCTTCATAATAGAAGCTCTGCCCCCACAATACAGCAGTTGTCTCCAGTTAATTGGCTCCAATGAGCTCCTCTGTGATAGAATTTATACAGTTATTGTTCTTATTTTGATTATAGTTTCACAGTGGTGATGTGGTAATTGTGGTTGAGGAGGCACCTTCATTATAAGTCCCTAATTTCAGGCACTTCTAACTTTCAAGAAGGAAAAAAAGTACCCTCTGGACTAAGATTTCCCATGGTTACTTTCAGTTCAGAGAGGAAAGTTTCATAGAATTCTCCCTGGCCATTTCTGAAACATATGCATATACATGAAAGTTTTACACTCTCCTTTTCCCCACAAGGCTAGAGGATGCCCCATCTCTTGGGGGATAGAAAGAGTAGGAAATTGTGCTCCCTGCTACCACATCTCATGCCCAGCACAAAGCACCAATGATCCATTCCCCCTTGGAATAACAGCTTTCTTTTCTTCCTGTAGTTAGTTCTGTTGCTGAAATGGTAACAGTCGGTTCAGAGTTCTGACCCTGTTGCTACTGATGCATTGGGTGTGTGTCACAGTTGTATTTAATATCTTTTTTACCTTTTTTCTATTAAAATACCCTAGGAAATTGCATTAACCCCTCTCTCTCCAAGTTAAAAGACCATTGCTTAGGTTGCAAAGTCAAGCACATGAAAGTTAGGAAATGTTAAATTTAGGTTGCCTGGACAGTCTTTATTCTGCCCCCTTATATGCATGAATTATAATGCAGTCTTTAATTACACGGACACATACTATTTTTTTTCCAAAGGATCTTTGCCTTATTCAGTGCACAGACTGAATTGTGCTTAGAGAATGAATCAGGGTTGTGCAATGAAAAGGGTTCTATGGAGGGCCCCTGCCTCATTTGCTCTAGAAATTGGAAGGAGTGTCAAGAAGAAGACGGGGAGGGGGAATATGCTCTTGTGTTAAGGCAAATGAATCCCACACAAAAGATCTCAGTTCTATTTCTGCCTTTACCACAGACTTCCTGTATGATTCAGAGCAAATCACACCAACATTTTGGCAGGTGGTTAGTGCTACTAATTTTGTGTCCTTCATTCTCTGAGCCCAGTTTAGACACCTGAGATCTGATCTGTAGAGGTACTGAGCACTCACAACTTCAGCTGAAGTCAATGAGAGCGGTGGATACTAAACTCCTCCAGCAGTGTGGTCTGGAGGAATAAACATAGGGTTAGAACTCAGACAGCTCTAACTTGTAATCCTGACTCTGCCACAAATTCACTGAGTATCTTCATGTAAGACTTTTCCTCAGTTTCTCCCTCTCTTCTCCCAGGGAAAATGTGGAGATAAAATCATTAGTATTTGTGAAGCACTTAGCTACTGCAGTGCTGTGTGTCCTAGAAAAGACTCAGAGGAAAGGATCAATTCAGTATAGGGCAGGGGTCGGCAACCTCTGGCACGCGGCTCGCCAGGGTAAGCACCCTGGCAGGACGGGCCAGTTTGCTTTCCTGACGTGTCCGCAGGTTCGGCAAATTGCGGCTCTCACTGGCCATGGTTCGCCACTCCAGGCCAATGGGGGCGGCGGGAAGTGGCGCGGGCCGAGGGATGTGCTGTCCGCGGCTTCCTGCTGCCCCCATTAGCCTGGAGCAGCAAACCACGGCCAGTGGGAGCCGCAATCAGCCAAACCTGTGGATGCAGCAGGTAAACAAACTGGCCCGGCCCGCCAGGGTACTTACCCTGGCAAGCCGGGTGCCAGAGGTTGTCAACCCCTGGTGTAGGGTTTGCATGCTGTATAATAAACAAACCGGGGACCACATACTATATGATGAGAATGAAAAGCAATCTTGAAGTATTGCACCATTTCCTGATCATCTTCCATCCTGTGAACTGAACGAGGCAGAGATCTTATGAAAAAAATAGTATGTGACCTGAACATATAATTGTGTCCTTAGGTATAGACACAAGGGAGGCAAATTGAGGCTGCCCCGGCAGCCTAAATCCTGACATTTTCTAATTTTTGACTTTGCAATCTAAATGTTTTCAACATATGTTTATGTAATATGTATATAAGATATCATGTTTCAGGGCATTATCCAACCATAAGGAAACGTTTTTATGAGTAGGTTATTCCATAATTGTCCATTTCAGAATTTTTTGCACCTTCCTCTGAAGCGTATGATACTAGCCACTGTCCAGTACAGGATTCTGGACTAGGTAGAACATTTAGCTGATTTGCTGTGGAAATTACTACATTTCTACATACAGATCTTGATAGATTTTTATTTTGGCTGAATTTCCAGACTTTTGTATATTTTCACTCTCAGCCTTAGCATTCCACTAATGTGGTCAAAGAGATGCTATCTCTAGTTTTTAATTCAGGCAATTTCCTCAATGAAAAAAAAAACCCGCTCCAACACCTCCCCTTTCCATGCAATTAAAATGTATCTCAAGTATACAATATATTTTATCTCTTCTATTATCAATTTATTATCTTTTTTTAAAAGAAAACAATCCTCTCTTAACATTTCTGAGCCCTGATTTATCTGATTATCATAGATGTCTCTATCTGATTTTAATGACTTATATACTGTAATGCAGTCTTCTATATTGCTTTTTTAACGACAGAAGATTTTTTTTAGTAATCTTTTGTTTCCTATTAAATATTCCATCTCATATTGATGTGCATCACTCTCTAGGCTTCTCTTCTTCAGCTGAAAGAAAATGAGTCTTGTCCAGTTTACTGAAATACAATATCTTGACTAATATGCTATGTGAGCAGAGTACAAATCTTTGTCTGCTAGTCCACTCCTAAATAAAAGAACTGAACTTCAGTAACTTCCACTGAGGGAAATTTGAGTTGCACTATAAATGGGAACTCTTGTAGATAGACATGATCAAAATCAGAAACTCCCTTCTGTGAGAAACTCCAAAATTTTGAAAAACACTTTGTTCTGATTTGGAAAGAAAAAACAGAAATTTTGGAACTCCTGCAAAGGCAAATTCTGAAAACAAATACAATTTTGAAATAATTGAAACATTTTGTTTTGAATTTTTCAAAACAAAATTCCACCTGGGGGTTCTAATTCCAAAGCCCTGAACTCCCAGGGTTTTCAGATTCTCCATACCGCTGCTGGGAGCCTGAAAATTTCCAAGTTCCCTGCTTCCTGTCAGGAGCTGGATACAATGTATGTCTACACTGCGGCTAGGAGAGAGTCTCCCAACCTGGGTAGACCGACATACACTAGCTGGGCGCAAGCTAGCATGCTAAAGATAGCAGTGTGGACGTCACAGGTCAGGCGGCAGCTGGGGCTCTCAAGCCTGCCTGATCCCCTAGGTCTGAGCTCAGGTGACTAGCCTGAGTTCCATCAGACCCCTGTCTGCGTTCCAACGGCAGAATTGGCAAAATCAGTATGGTCTCATGTCATGTTTTGATTTTGATGAATCGGCATCTTCCAACAGAAAAATGTTCCTTCATAAAATTTCTGACCAACTTACCTGTGGTCTCCTTTTCCCTCTTTCTCTGACCTATAAATCTCCATGAAGCAATTAGGTCATTTTAATATATATGGGCCTGATGTGTCTCTCGCTAATACCAGTTTTATACTGATGTAGCTCCCTTGACTTCATTTGAGTGATTTCTGATGTACGCCACTGTGAGAGGAGAATCGGGACCTATAGGCAGAGTCATCCCTTGGGTATGGCAAATTGGGGTGACCACCCTGGGCCCCGTGCTTTGGAGGGACCCATGCTTCTAAAATCATTAGGAGGTGGGCGGGGAGGTGAAGCAGGAGGCGGGCGAGTGAGCGGGGTGAGGAGGCAAATGGAGAGGTGAGTGGCAGGCTGGCAGGCGGGCGGGGGGGTGAGAAAGAGCACCTCTACCAGAACCTCCCCCACCCCACAGCGCCTCCTGCCCACTGGCAGGCTCTGCTGATCAGCACCTCCCTCTTAGCGCCTACTGCCTGCCACAGATCAGATGTTTCGTGGTGTCAGGAGGTTCTGGGGGATTGGGAGAGGAGTGAGGGCGCAGCGCACTCTGGGGAGGGGACAGAATTGGGCGGGGAAGAGATGGGGTGGGAAGAGGTGGGCAGGGTGGGAAGAAGCGAGGTGGAGCCTGGGCGGATCCAGCGGGAGCACCCCCTGGCAGATTAGAAACTCAGCACCTATGTCCTGGGCCCCGCGCTCTCCCAGGGACAGCCCTGCCTATAGGTTTATTTAAACTTTTCTTTAGCCCTTTTCCCAACCACGAAGAATAAGAAAGGGAAACATTAATCATGGTTCGATGTAATATTATAAACAAGCTTGAGTCTTGCTGTATTAGGAGCCAATTGTATGACTAGTACTCACAATCATGAGTTCTTAGATCAGACAAGCACTCCCATTGGTGGCCACTTATTCACATGAGAGCCAATGTGAAAGGTTGCACAATTGGTCCCTTTCTGTTTATTCAATAACTGTAAGTATGCATAGTGATTTTCAAGCAGAAAATCCAAAGGCCAGATCCTCACATGGTGTGAATTGGCATAACTCCATTTATTTCAACAATTGACTATGCTGATTTCCATCAGCTGAAGACATGGCCCAAAATCTTTTCCCCAAATAGATTACAGTCTAAGGGGCTTATCCTGCATTCCTTGTACCTCCAAAATTTTAGGCACTTAAGAAATGCAGGATCAGGTTCTAAATTAAACTATTCAATGCAAGAATGAATTAACAGATCATGACAGAGTAGGGGAAAGGAGGAAAGAGAAGAGGGGGAAATTACTCTTGAGAGAGAATTTCAGGAGCATAGTTTATCAAGGAAATGCATCATAAATTGCCTTTTGCTTTGTAAATTCCTTGTGGGGACTGATTACTTTTGTTTGTGTTTACAATGGTTGGGCATGGGAGTGCTGAAGCAGAAATCACTGGTGGAATCACCATAATATTTTCTTCTGTTTGGAGGGTTAGTAATAAGTACAATCTGTGTCTGTGTGTGTGTTTTCTTAATTACTAGTTAAATATATTGTTGGAATTTGTGGTAACCTTACAAGAAATTTCAGCAGAGAATCCTGGCAGGCACATTTATGTGAGAGAATGAAGAGGGAAGATACAAGTGGGAAGATGGAGAAGATAGGAAAGAAGGATGATAATTTAGCCATTGGCTGGCAAACATCTGTGAAACATGACTGAAATAAAAAGCTAAAGTCTCTGTCTACTATGGATGTAGACCCTGGACACAAAGATGGCATTGACTGCACCCCTTGGCCATGGAAACTATGCCTGCTGGTATACTGAGAGTGATTGTTGTCCTGTTATCATGACTAGAGCTAAGGCTCTCAGCACTATTGGAAACCCCTTGGTAAGGGCACTTTGGGGGATCAAGGAGGAAGCATGGGGAAGTAGGGTGACCAGACAGCAAGTATGAAAAATCAGGATGGGGGTGGGAGGTAATAGGAACCTATATAAGAAAAAGACCCAAAAATCGGGACTGTCCCTATAAAATCGGGACATCTGGTCACCCTATGGGGAAGGCAGTGAACAGCAAGCATCCTGAGGGCTAAGGAAAGGAAACTTAGAAGATTAAGGGGGTTCTGAAGAATGAGTTAAGTTCATGAGAATAGAAGTTCTGACTGAGTTAGGATGAGGAAGAGACACAGATAGCAGTCCAAAGGCCCAACGAACTACAAAAAATTGACACTTGTTATGACCAACATCCACCGTCTGAGAGCAAGAAGATCCAGATTTTCGAAATGCAATCATATGTAGATGGAAGAGCCAGATACCACGTTGACATCAACTGTCCTCTGACCTCAAATCATGGTGTTATCCAGTGATGCCTAGCAGCTATTCTATGCAACACTCTAAAAACATCCCTAACACTTTGCACTAATGAGACTTTGTTGAAATGATCTATATTTTCTTCTAATCCACCTTTTTTTTATCTGCCATACATGAACAGAGTGTATTGCAGTGGTATAATCTACAACTTTTGCCATCCAATTCAGGTCATGAGTTGGCTACTGCTTACTTTACTCAAGTGAAAACAACAAGGAGTGCGGTGGCACCTTAAAGACTAACAGATTTATTTGGGCATAAGCTTTCATGGGTAAAAAACCTCACTTCTTCAGATTCTGGCATCTGAAGAAGTGAGGTTTTTTACCCACGAAAGTTTAGGCCCAAATAAATTTGTTAGTCTTTAAGGTGCCACCAGACTCCTTGTTGTTTTTGTGGATACAGATTAACATGGCTACCTCCTGATACCTTACTCAAGTGAGTAGTTCCATTCATTTTATGTAGACTAAAACCACATAAGATTAAAAAAAAAAGATTTGGTCTTATTTACCTAACTAAAAGCCCTCCAACTGCAGCAAGAAGCCACAACAGGAAATTTTAAAGTGTGCCCATATCCATTATGAAAGGAATGTTATCAGTCTCTGCAGTGATATGGTTGAAAAGGCATTGTTTAATCACTTTATATAGGTATGCCACTCCCACACTCAATGCTCCGTTAAGATACACAATGGGGAAATATTAATGGGTGCTTCCTTAAATTCTGAATAGAGCATGAATGCTTTGACAAATGTTCCCATTACACTGGACATTCATTTTAAATCTATGTATTGTTTGAATACAGCTAGAAAAGAGGGATCTAGTAATCATGCAGGTGTTGCTTTCATTAATGGATTAATGTGATGCATAATATACTAACTGCCATTAAATCAAACTTTAGTAGATTAGCTGACATATTTAACAAATTTAGTCATTCTGTAACTAATGATAATAAGATGACTCAGGATTATGACATTTAATAGACAGGGGAGGCAGTAATTACAGACTGCAGGAAAGCTGGCTTGGGTGCATCACCTGTTTTTAGAAATACCTATATGATTTCACTGAATTATCTTGAAGACTTTTGGCTTATGTAACCTTAGTCCGTGGCTACACTCGAAACTCCAAAGCGCTGCTGCGGGAGCGCTTTGAAGTGCGAGTGTGGTCGCACGCCAGAGCTCTACCAGCACTGCAGATACTCCACGAGGGGATTAGCTTACAGTTCTGGGAGTGCGGCTCCCAGCACTGGGGCACTGTTTACACTGGCGCTTTACAGCGCTGTAACTTGCTGCGCTCAGGGGGGTGTTTTTTCACATTCCTGAGTGAGAAAGTTGCAGCTCTGTAAAGCACCAGTGTAGCCATAGCCTCAGACTTAATTGTATGACATATCAAGAGTGATCAGGGAATATGGGGGAAATATTTTCCTATAAACATTCCTCTATTTGGAGTCCCCTCCCAAGTGGCATAAGAGACCTGTTTCTCCACTACCTTGCTCCTTGTGTAGCCATTTATATCTGTGCAAAGGGGTGTAACACCCTCCCAAATCTTAACAGAAGCCAATTAAAACCATATTGCACTCACTTTGTACAAGGTGACAACACAAGGTGGAAGGAATTCTTATAGGAATTCAGTGCTTAAAAACCCTGCCTTTGAAATAACTAAGATAGCACCATTGTTTCTTTAAAAACACACTATAGTTCATGGCTCTTAAATGATTTGATATCTGAAAAAAAAATCAGTATATAAGTCACTATGTCATTTTTAATATATTCTTGCATTTTGTGTGAATGCAAGGACAGGTGAAACATACTATATGTGGACTTGTTTAACCACTATGTGTCCTTGAAAAAGGAATTTCTGTCTTAATGGAAATATACTGATGAGATAAAGTTGTATAACAAATATTCATGTAAGATGAGATCTTGCAGATATCTCTAATATATTTATAGGTAAAGTCTAACACAAGATTTTACAGGGCAAATTCTCCTAAGGCTCACTCCAACCATCCTTCATTATCCTGAAGTCTTTCACTGCAATGGAGCAACAGTGAGATTTTATTTACTGAATAGCAGGGCCGGCTCCAGGCACCAACTTGGCAAGCAGGTGCTTGGGGCGGCCACTCCGGAGAGGGGCAGCAGGTCCAGCTATTCGGCACCAATTCGGCGGACGGTCTCTCACTCCCGCTCAGAGCGAAGGACCCTCCGCCGAATTGCCGCCAAAGATCGCGATCGCGGCTTTTTTTTTTTTTTTTGGCTGCTTGGGGCGGCCAAAACCCTGGAGCCGGCCCTGCTGAATAGCTATAGCAAACTACAAGATATTTATATCTTGGAATACCAGAATTATCTTCATGTGATACTGAACCATGAAAAGTCAGCAGTTAGGTTCCACTTACAAGATCTAAGATATTTTCATTTGGCCAAAATATAATTTGAAAGGATTGGAAGTGTCTATTAATGAGAGAAAGCTTAGCTCAAGTTATATTCCAGCGAGAAAATGATGTTAAGAGAATGTTAAGGAGAGCCCTCAAAAGACAGGAAATGATATAGTTAAAGCCATATGTACAGTCATGCCTGTGTCCTCTTGTGAATATATTCAAATTTTAAGTATATACTGTATTTGTTTTGTGTAAGTATATATGTTTTCACAGATATGTTATGCACTCTGGATTTTCACTGAACTAGGCATTGGACCTAACTCAACTTCTGGAGAAATCGATGACTGTTTAATTATCAACTTCAACAGGAGAATTTAGTCCAACACAGAGCACTTTTGAAAATCCCACCCATATTCAATTAATTGAGAAATAGTGTATAAGGATACAATGGAAAATTATATAGTAATACATAAACACAAGAGTTAGAGTAAAAATTGCACACTCAACTCTTCTATTTCCTGATATGCGTTATAATCCAACAATCTTAATATTCTTAGCTTCAGTTTTTCATAAAGAATTCCCTAGGTTTTTCTGAACAAATAAAATAAAATAAATTCCATTATATCGAAAGGTTGGTATCTTCATTCATGACCCTTTCCCAATTCTATGGAGAAGGTATCTTCCATCCCATCCAGTTAGTGTCCTTATCAATATGCTTAATAGTCATCAAAATGTCCCAGTATGCAAGAAACATATATGAAATGGCATTATAAGCCACAACACTATTCTTCAGATGAGTCATTCATCTTCTTCTTTGTATCCCCAGTATATGATTTTGGAAAGAGAAATTCAAGCTTTTGTAGACATAAACTCTAAAATCTCAATTAAATAACCCCTAGAAATGTTAAGATCTGCTTTGACTTTTTACCCCTTCAGAAGAGACATTTGTCAGCATGATCTGACACTGGGCAGTGTATTGCACACTAGTAACTGTGATTACTATTACAATGCATGACAAGAAGATGCTTTGCAGCAAGATATCCAGGCAACTCAAGGTTCCAAACTGCAATTTACAGCTGGAACTTCATTTAACTTCAATAACCTGCAGTAATGGATCCCATGGAGTAATTCCCTTTTGTTGAACTCCAGGTGAGATGGACTTCTCTGATCTAAATTTGTCTCTCTAGCTTCAATGGTCCAGACTCAATCCTGATCCTATGTTGGCATCTGCTGGCATAGAGGGCCTCTGAGGCAGAAAGTCAGCCATGTGGTGGAGGTTTCAGCAGCACAAAGCAGCTACAAACTTCCCGTGGCAGTCAAACCCTTAGTTGGCTAGCACTGTCCAGAAGATTAACAGCATAGGAAGGAGTGATATTCATAAGATGGGCGTGAGATGTGCCGATTACATCTATTCAGAGCCTGGTAGACTTTACATATACCACCTATTTTGTGCAGTCTCAACATAAGAGTCAAAAACTGCATGAGCACGGGCCTCTCTCTCTTTCCCATGAGTAGTCTCCAAAGATTAGCATTTGGAGGCACACCAGGGGTGGGGGCAGCATCATTGCAAATGTTATATTTGTTCTGCAGATAAACAGAATTTTGTTTCCAGTTCTGTAAATCTACCACATGTTACACGCAGTTGAAAAAAAATCACTGAATAAAAAGTGATTCCTTTCTTTGTTTGTATTATTAATAATAAATAGAACAGCAACACTGCTATTTAGCAGAGCCCTATTGTCGGAATGGTTTAGTGCCTTGAGCTTTAACAGAAAGGCCTGCAGTGTGTCATTGTAGCCAACATCCTGTGTGAGAGAGAGAGAGAGAGAGATCAATACGTGGGAGGCAGGAAGAGACATTACAGCAAAATCCTGCACTCCTTACTCAGGCAGAACTGCCACTGGAACTAATGGGAGTTTTGCCTGAGTGCAGAGTGCAGGATTTGACCATAGAGCTTTACATTGTTGGGTTTACAGTTTATTCAAAAGATTGTAACTAAAATAGAAAGTGGGAGGGAAGGGAAAAAGAAGAAAACAGGCTCTGAATGGTTGGAAACCAAGCTTGAATGTATTCATTTATTGTAAGTGGGGCTTTCTTTCTTAAATTCACACAGATTTCTCCCATAGTTACTTGCAGAATATATAGGATGCACCAAAAATGAGTCGGGCTGTATTTGGGCACCACCATAGACCTCTAGGAAGAAACAGTTCAGCCAATTAACTGTGTGTTTATTGAGTAGTAAACACACAAAAGGGAGGCAGAGTTTACCAAGGAAATAAAATATTCAAATTACATTTATTTTAAACATGGTAAATTATTATTCTAAAACACTAACACTTAAACTTGGCTGAGGTAGCTAGGTGTTCTGGCTATTTATGTGGCTAATCAATAGATATTCATCACATGATAACCCCAGGATTATATACTTGTAATATAGAGATAACAAACAAAACAGAAGCAAATCACCCACTTTCTTGGTGATTTCCTGATCCCAGACAACATTCCTATAGCAGGATTATCCTCTGTGGGATTTTTTGTCAGCATAACTTTTTATGTGTGTGTGTGTCTCTTTAAATTGAGCAGAGTCAAGGAATTGTAGTGGCCATTTTGCCAAGAGGCTTGCTGAATCTTCTTCTTTCAGTTGTTAAGGGCTTTTTGTCTTATTTTTCCCCCAGTTTTCACTTTTCTGTTTCAGAAGAGATCATAGAATCATAGAATCATGTATGTTTCTTGGCATGGTCTCATAAAGTATATGAAATGGAAAGGATCTTTTTTCAGCCCAGTGGGGGACTCTATCTTGGGAAGCAGGGACTCTGAAAAATGTCTGGGGGTGGTGGTTGATAAGCAGCTGAACATGAGCTTCCAGTGCAATGCTGTGACCAAAAAGACTAATGTGATCCTGGGATGCATAAATGGGAATCTCAAGTAGGAGTAAAGAGTACATCTGTATTTAGCACTGGTGAGACCCCTGCTGGAATACTGTGTCCAGTTCTATTGTCCCCAATTCAAGAAGGATGTTGATAAATTGGAGAGGGCTAAAGAAGAGCCAGGAGAATTATTAAAGGATTAGAGAACATGCCTCATAGCGCTAGTGTCAGCCGCCAACCTGCTGCAGAGCCAGTCTCCTGACAACCTGATGAATACAGCTGGCCCTGACAGAAGCTGTCTGACTGAGGCACTTGACAGGATACAGGAGTTAGAAGGCTGATATCTCAACTCAGTAGTAGCAGCAGTCCAGTAGCTGCTCAATGTGCTCCTCGCCTGCAGCTGTGCTTGGTCCTGTCCTTGCCTCTGCTGTCTTTAGCCTGTACCTTCTCCTGTTCCCTTTCTTCTCCAGTCCCTGCCTGTACCTGTTCCTGCCACAGCATCCCACTCCATCCTGGCTTCTGACCCTCAGCTAAACCTCCTGGTAGTGACTCTGGTTAACCCTTCGGCTTCAGCTTTATCTTTGTCTTATGACTCTGGGATCCAACTATTGGCTACACCTTCTGATTGTAACTCTGATTTACACTTTGGCTTAGGCTTTGGCTTCTGACTCCCGGCTCTGATCTTTGGCCTCTCTCCAGGACCTCACCCTGGCTGGATTCAGCTCTAACTGGGAGGCCAGACTGCACAAGACTTGGTCGCTGACAGTTTGAGCAGCCCAAAAAGATTGAACAAAGATGGGTAAGTGGTTGGACTGCCTTTCAGATGGATTCCATAAGGGCAGCCATGTCCCTGCCAGACACTGTGGGAATCCTGCAGACCCTACAGTCCCATGTTATGGCCCTGCAGGTATGAAATGCAGCCCTACAGGCTCAAGCCATTCCACCTGTATCTGCCACCCTGGCTTCCAAGGAGCCAAAGATTCCAATGTAGGATACATTTGATGGGGACCAGAGAAAGTGAACCAGTTTCATAAACCAGTGTCAGCACCTGTCCAGGCTATGGCCCCAATCATTCTCCACTAACCAGATCCAAGTAGGACTTACTATTAATCTACTAACTGGCGAGGCCTTGGCCTAGGCTTCTCCCTTCCTGGAGACTTCTAGCCCCCTGCTGGGGTTTGAAGAGTTCATTGGAGCCATGGCAATTGTGTTTGACAATAAAAATCACATGAAGTCTGCAGCGAACTGGCTTCGGGGGATGTGTCAGGGTAACAGGGCAGTCGCCAAGTTTGCCTCAGACTTCTGGCACCTGGCAGCAGACACCAAGTGGAATGAGGCGGTGCAGAACTACCATTTCCGACATGCCCTAAGTGAGGAAATCAAAGATGAGCTGGGACAGGTGGAGCTGCCGCCCAACCTGGATGCCTTGGTCAAGCTGTGTATTGGTATTGATGGCCACCTGACTGAATGCCACCTGGAGGGAGAGTCAAGCTCCTGACCCCCTTCCACTTTCTCATCATAGAGGTCGAGGCAGATCAGCTGGGTTCAGCCTTGCCTCTCTGACGCAGAGAAGAACTAGCATCATGTTTGGGACTTATGCCTGCATTGTGGGCAATCTGGCCACTATGATGTGGGATGCCCTGTGAAGAACCAGGCTGTGTCTCAACCCAAAAGACTGCAGACCTCAGCCCTGATAAGGGGGTCTGGGCTAAGACTGTGTCCCCTCCTCACTCCAGAACCTTGCATCCCCTTTGTATACTGGTACACTCGCTATGGATGGACACTGTGCCAGCACCCTCCAACTGCCCCTCTAGCTACAACCTCCCATTATGGCAGAGGTAGAGCTGAGGGCGCTTCTGGACTTTGGGGCCTCTGACAATTTCATGGACTTAGCCTTTGCCAGGGTTCACAATATTCCAACCAAGCACAAGAGCATCCCTAATTTGGTGGAGTCTATTGATGGATCCCCCTTCTCCTCGGGCCCAATTACTCATCAAACTGAACCTTTAGTTGTTACCACACTCCAGGATCATGGGGAGGTTCTACAATTTGGTTTGATCAATACACCTCACTCCTCCATCATCCTCAGTATTTCCTGGCTCATCATTCATGATCCATGCATCCAATTGGGGGACAGGAACAGGATACTTTGATTTGAGACTCTGCCATCAATTTTGCCTCCCAAAACAATGTTAACATAAAAACATAAGAACAGTCATACTGGGTTAGACCAAAGGTCCATCTAGCCCAGTATCCTGTCTTCTGACAATGGCCAATGCCAGGTGCCCCATAAGGACTGAACAGAATAGGTAATCATCAAGTGATCCATCCCCTGTCGCCCATTTCCAGCTTCTGGCAAACAGAGGCTAGGGCCACCATCCCTGTCCATCTGGGCTAATAGCCATTGATGGACCTATCCTCCAGGAACTCATCTAGTTCTTTTTTTAACCCTGTTATAGTCTTGGCCTTCACAACATCCTCTGGCAAGGAGTTCCACAGGTTGAATGTGCATTGTGTGACAAAATACTTCCTCTTGTTTGTTTTAAACCTGCTGCCTATTAATTACATTTTGTGACCCCTAGTTCTTGTGTTATGAGGAGTAAATAACACTTCCTTATTGACTTTCTCCAAACTAGTCATGATTTTATAGACCTTTATCATATTCTCCCTTAGTCGTCTCTTTTCCAAGCTGCAAAGTCCCAGTTTTATTAATCTCTCCTCATATGGCAGCCGTTCCATACCCCTAATAATTTTTGTTGCCCTTTTCTGAACCTTTTTCATTTCCAATATATCTTTTTTGAGATGGGGCGACCACATCTGCATGCAATATTCAAGATATGGACATAACATGGATTTATATAGAGGCAATATATTTTCTGTCTTATTATCTATGGTTTCAGAGAACTATCCACAATGACTCCAAGATCTCTTTCTTGAGTGGTAACAGCTAATTTAACTTTATATGTATAGTTGGGATTATATTTTCCAATGTGCATTACTTTGCATTTATCAACATTGAATTTCATCTGCCATTTTGTTTCCCAGTCACCCAGTTTTGTGAGATCGGTTTGTAGCTCTTTGCAGTCTGCTTGGGACTTAACTATCTTGAGTAGTTTTGTATCATCTGTAAATTTTGCCACCTCATTTTTACAGATCATTTATGAATATGTTGAATGGGACTGGTCCCAGTACAAACCCCTGGGAAACACCCCCATTTACCCCTCTCCATCTGAAAACTGACCATTTATTCCTACCCTTTGTTTCTGATCTTTTAGCCAGTTACTGTTCCATGAGAGGACCTTTCCACTTATCCTGTGACAGCTTACTTTGCTTAAGAGCCTTTGGTGAGGGACCTTGTCAAAGTCTTTCTGAAAATCTAAGTACACTATATCTACTGGATCCCACTTGTCCACATACTTGTTGACCCCCTCAAAGAACTCTACTAGATTGGTGAGACATGATTTCCCTTTACAAAAAACATGTTGACTCTTCCCCAACAAATTATATTCATCTATGTGTCTGACAATTTAGTTCTTTACTATAGTTTCAGTCAGTTTTACTGAAGTCAGGTTTACTGGCCTGTAATTGCCGGGATCACCTCTGGAGCCATTTTTAAAAATTGGCGTCACATCATTTGGTGCATTTGGTCCTCCAGTCATTTGGTACAGAAGCTGGTTTCAATGATAGTTTACAAACTACAATTAGTAGTTCTGCAATTTCACATTTGAATTCCTTCAGAACTCTTGGGTGAATCCCATCTGATCCTGGTGACTTATTACTGTTTATTTTATCAATTTGCTCCAAAACCTCCTCTAATGACACCTCAATCTGGGACAGTTCCTCAGATTTGTCACCTAAAAAGAATGGCTCAGGTTTGGGAATCTCCTTCACATCCTCAGCCGTGAAGACCAATGCAAAGAATTCATTGAGTTTCTCCACAATGTTCCTTTAGCATCTTGATTGTCGAGTGTCCCCATTGGTTGTTTAGCAGGCTTCCTGCTTCTGATGTACTTAAAAAAGTTTTTGCTATTAGTTTTTGAATGTTGTGGACAAGAAGCCCACTGCAATTTCCCACATCTACGCTGTAGCAAGGGGTGGGACCCCACAGCCCCGCTGAGGGCCGAACCTCCCCTAACACCAACGTGGGTGGAGCCACCGGTTTCGGCACCCGCCCCTCAGAGGTCACGGCGCTGACCCGGAAGTATAAAAGCCCGCCTGCAGAGCTCAGTGGAGAACAAGCCAGTGGAGAGAGCAGACGTCTGTGGCCGAGCTCCCGCTTGGGAGACAGCAGCAGGCCGGGACCGGCCTGCTCACTCACCAGGCCAGCCAAGCCTACCCCTCGCCCGTTACTCTGAGGAGGACTGGCCGAGCCTGCCCCTTTCCAGCTACCCCGAGGAGTAGCCGAGCCTGCCCCTTTCCCACTATCCCGAGAAGGAGCCGAGCCTGCCCCTTTCCAGCTATCCCGAGGAGGAGCCGAGCCTGCCCCTTTCCTGAGGAGGAATCGAACCTACCCTTCGCTACCTACCCGGAGGAACCGATTCTCGTGGAGACCACCGAGGACACTAGTGCGGTCCAAGTATCCTACAAGGGGGAGTGTGGAAGTAGCCCGGGGGCAGCCGACCCCAGTCTGTCTGCAACACTGCCAGAGCCGATGTCAGTGTGTTGCGGCCAGGATCCCCACTGACAGAAGCGAGTTTCCGCTGCTGCTAGGGCCCCGGGCTGGGACGCAGTGGAGTGGGAGGGCCTGCGTCCCCCCTGCCACCCACCCCTTGGGTGGCAGACTCCCCCTTTTTCCTGGCCTAGCGAGGCTGGGACCTCTCACTCGTAGACTCAGCCCCTGCTTAAGGGCCTGAGTTCCTGACTATTTGATTGCTGCCCCGCCCTGACCTAGGGCCTGGGCCGCTACAAACCCATAGACTTAACTCCTGCTTAAGGGCCTGAGTTCCTGACTATTTGATTGCTGCCCCGCCCTGACCTAGGGCCTGGGCCGCTACAAACCCATAGACTCAGCTCCTGCTTGAGGGCCTGAGCTCCAGACTGCGTGGTTGCTGCCCTGCCCTGATTGAGGGCCCGGGGCTTTTTCTGACCTATTGGCTCAGCCCCTGCTTAAAGGCCTGAGCCCCTAACCATGTGTTTTCTATCCCACAGTACCGCTGGACCAGGACTGACGGCGGACCAGAAGTTCAGCCCGCTGAGGGCTGAACCTCGGCCAAGACTTCTACATACCCGTAAATTCAGAAACTGCAGGAGGTATTCTGAAGGTGACTGCCACCATTCCTGTGACCACCTCAATAGCTTCAGGAATCATGGTGAAATATTAGAATTATGCTGATGTTTTTGAGAAAAAGAGAGCTGATGTCTTGCTTTTATGATTGTCCATTTGACCTACAATTTGGAGCAGAGAACTCCTTTGGCTGGATATAATCCCTCCCAGAACCTGAACTCCAGAAGCTCTGTGAGAACTTGGAGAAAGGTTTCCTTTGTCCCTGCACCTCTCTGACGGAGACACCAATCTTCTTCTTCATGATGAAGAAGCACTGACTATGGAATGCTGAACAAGGTGACGGAATCACAACCCCTTGCCACTTATTAATGAACTCTTTGAGAGGCTCCACTCAGCCAAGATTTTTACGAAGATGGACCTTTGTAGGGCCTACAACCTGGTTTGAATCAGAGAGAGTAACAAGTGGAAGCAGCATTCTGCAACCAATCTGGACATTTTGAGTATCTAGTTATGCCTTTTGGATTGTGTAATGCTCTGGTGATGTTTCAGCATTTTGTCAACTATATCTTCCAGGACATATTGGATCAGTTAGTGGTTATTTATTTGGATAATATTCCTGAAGGCACTTTTTTTTTCTGAAAACCAGATGCTGCATGAGCAACATTTACACCGTGTTCTCAACAGACTCTGCCAAAACTATCTTTACACCAAACTGAAGAAATATGAGTTTGACAAAGATACAATTGAATTCTTCGGGTATGTTATTTTCCCTGAAGGGCTAACAGTAGATCCATGAAATGTATCTGCCATTTCTGTGTGGAACCCAAAAAGGATGTAAGAAGTATTCAGTGATTTCTGCCAGTTTCAAATTATCAAAACATTCTTTCACCTAGTAGCCCCAATAACTATATCTCAGAAAGGGGGTCCACTCTGTCTGGTTGCCGGAGGCACAGTTTGTATTTGATCAGCTAAAGAAATATTTTACCTCAGCTCCCATTCTTGTATACTTGGATCCTGCCAAGCCCTTCACCATAGAGGCAGATGCTTCAAGCTTTGCTGTCAGAGCAGCTTTGTCACAATATGCAGGCTTTTGTAACAACTCCACCTCTGCACCTTCTATTCAGCTAACTTCCGCTGAAAAGAATTATGTTATCTGGGTTAAGAAGTTACTTTCTATTTTCCTCACTAGGATTTCAACTCCAATTTTTAAAGAATGTATTTTTACCTCTAACTGCCTCCCTTACTCTTTTGTTTATCCATTGTGCATTTTTTGGTCCTCTTACTTTTTTTTTTTTTTTTACTTGGGGTATACATTTAATTTGGGTCTCTATTGTGGTGTTATTTTAAAAGTTTCCGTTTACTCTTGTGATTGTTCCTTTTAATTTCCATTTAAATAACTTCCTCATTTTGGTATAGTTCCTTTTTGACGTTAAATGCTGCTGTGGTGTGCTTCTTTGCTATTTCCTCCTACACGAGGATATATTATCGTTGCTATTACTGAATGTCTCAGCTATATTCACCTCTTGAACCAGAACTGTGCACCACTTAGGACTAAATCAAGAATTGCCTCTCCCCTTGTGGGTTCCAGGACTAGCTGCTCCAAGAAGCAGTCATTAATAGTATCTAGAAATTTTATCGCTACATCCCGTCCTGAGGGGATATGTACCTAGTTAATATGGGGATATTTGAAATCCCCCATTATTACTGAGTTTTCTAATTTTTTAGCCTCTGTAATCTCCCTGAGCATTTCATAATCACCATTACCTTCCTGGTCAGGTGGTTGGTAATATACTCTTACTGCTATCCTATTATTATTCAAGCATGGAATTTCTGTTCATAATGATTCTATGGTACAGTTTGATTAATTTAAGATTTTCACTTTATTGGTATCTGTGCTTTCTTTTACATATATTGTCAATATCGCCCCAGCATAACCCACTCTATCATTCCGATATATTTTGAACTCTGGTACTACCATGTCCCATTGATTATCATCATTCCACCAAGTTTCTGTGATGCCTATTATATCAATATCCTCATTTAATACCGGGCAGTCTAGTCCAATCATTTTAGTATCTAGACTTCTTGCATTTGTCTACAAACACTTATAAAATTTGTCAGTATTTAGTTGTCTATCTTCATGTGATGTAATTGAATGGGACGCTTTTTCATTTGCCTATTTATCTTCAGCTGCTACCTGGTCATCACAAATCCAACTAATTCTCAAATTCTTCACTACTGTTACCGGTCTTTTCCTCATAACTGAGGTCCCCTTCCCCGGAGTGGTATCCTCAATGTGAGAGGATACTGTGACATCATCTGGAAGGAAGGTCCCAACTAGGGGATTGTTTCCCTCCACTCTAGTTTGATGTTCTCCTTCCCCAAGACTTTCATCCTCCTCAACAGCACAGAGGTTGTCAGACCAGAGGTGGTACTGCTCTATGTACCTCTCTGTCTCCCTTAGCAGCTCCATTTCAGCCACTCTGGCCTCAAGAGCCTGTACTTAGTCTCTGAGGGTCATGAGCTCCTGGCACCGAATACACACATATGCCACCTGCCCACAAGGCAGATAATCACACAAGCTCCATTTAGTGGAATAAACTGAATAGCCCCCACTCTGCTCCATGATTACATTATTAGCAATTTTTAAATCAAATTGGCTGTTTTTCTAAAATATATGCTCTAGGAATTATTCTGGGGAAGTTCTATGGGCTTGTGTTATACAGGAATTGAGACTAGATTAAGATAATGGTCCTTTTTGGCCTTGAAATCTGTGAATGTATGAAACCCTACTTTCACAAAGCTGTAGAGTCAAATCTTGACAACCCTCTGAAAGGGGCATACCCACTGAAGGAGTGGTTTGCAAAATCAGGACTTTAATAGCGATGTAGTAATGCCCAATAGCTTGGCTAAAAAAAAAAAAAAAGATCTAGGAAGTTGTTGTTAGAATAGGCACCAACTTCTGTTGGCGCCGGTGTGTGTTTGACCCGCTCTGCCCCCATCCCGGCTCCACCCCTGCCCCGCCCCCATTCCAACCCCTTCCCCAAAGTCCCCGCCCCATCTCCACCCCCTCCCTGCCCCTATTGGACTCCTTCCCCAAATCCCCACCCTGGCCCCGCCTCTCCCCCATCTCCTCCCCTAAGCCGCCCCTTTCCCGCTCCTCCCCCCTCCATCCCAGAGCTTGTTATGCCGCAAAACAGCTGTTTCGCGGCTGCTAGTGCTGGGATCTAGGGGGAGAAGCGGGGACGTGGCGTGCTTGGGGGGGGAGGCAGAGGCGGGGTGAGATGAGGCAGGAGGGTGGGGAGGGGAGCTTGGCTGCCAGTGGGTGCAGAGCACCCACCAATTTTTCCCTATGGGTGCTCCAGCCCCGGAGCACCCACGGAGTTATGGCTCTTGGGTCATGTGGTATCATAACTGAAAAATGGATTTTTTATTACCTTTATATTTAGAGGGTCCAGTCTGAGTTGGAGATACAATGTGGAAGTCCCTGCACACACACACTAAGCATATGTCTACACTGCAATTAGACACCCACAGCTGGCCCATGCCCATGACTCAAGTTTGCTGGGCTCAGGATAATGGGCTGTTTAATTGTGATGTAGACATTCGGGCTTGGGCTGCAGCCTGAGCTCTGTGACTCTCCCACGTCACAGGGTCCTAGAGCCTGGGCTCCAGCCCAAGCCTGAATGTCTGTGCAGCTAAAAATCAAGTGAGCTGGCATGAGCTAGCCACGGATTTTTAATTGCAGTGTAGACATAGCCTAAAAAACAGTCCCTGCCTTGAATTGCTGACAATCTAAGTCCCCGGTCCTTACATGAGAGGGTCCCTTTGCTCATGAGGAATTTCCACTGAATTAAGATGAGGCAACTGTCTGTGTAGCAAATGATAGGAAAAGGCAGACAAAGAAAACAGCAATAAGAATATAGTTTAGCATAAGCCACTGGCTCATCTGGTTTCTAAATTATAAGCAGGGCCGGCTCTAGGCACCAGCAAAGCAAGCAGTTGCTTGGGGTGGCAGATTTGCAAGGGGCGCAAGAATCCAGCATGAGAGCTGAGAACCAACAGGGAGCCCTGGGAGCTGTAGTTCCTTGGTTAGCTCCCTGCCTATAGAGCCAGCCCTGGAGCAGGGAAAGAACTACATTTCCCAGCATTCCCTCGGCTGCAATTAAGAGGAAAGGGAGGGGGAAGGAGTGTAGAACTGAAACCTCATGCTGCAGCTTGCTGTGAATGGTAGGGACAGAGCCAGCTCTAGGTTTTTTGCTGCCCCCCACCTCAGCCCTGGGCTCCCCCTGCACCCCTGTGTTGCCCCAGCCCTGGACTCTCCCCCGCCCACACCCCCTGCCGCCCCAGCCCTGGGCTCTTCCCCCCCACCCGCATCTCCTGCCACCCCAACCCCGGGCTCTTCCCCCCCATCCGAGGGTGCAGGGGGGGAGGCAGCCAAAATTTTTTTTGCTTGGGGCAGCAAAAAACCTAGAGCCGGCCCTGATTATAAGCTATAAAGCAAACCAATGGGATAAATATTGGAAGCTCCAACTGACCACTTAAATTACCAGGTGATGATAATTAGTTACAATAGGCATCATCACTATTAACTTCAAAACAGAGGAACTTTCCTTCTCAAAGTGCTAGGACATTGTTGGTGCTGGCGTAGAATAGTTTGCAGGGAAAGTAGAATGGATGAGAGAAGGTAAGAGAAGTAATGGCACACATAAGCAATTCAGGTTGGTTATGTTTTTCAAAATCCATGGCTCCGCTTATTTTTTGAATAGAAGTTCAGCTCCTCCATGTCCCCAGTGCTGAGGGATATTCACTGCTTTACATGTGTGGAGCTGTGGAGCGCTTGTGCACTTCTACAAATGAGAAGATAAATAGATCAGCTTTTCAAAGGCAAGCCGAACTGCTGCGTATTGAGAATATCCATTAAATAGATTTCCACAATAGGATTATTTTTTTTACTCATTATAAATTCATAATACACAAGCTCTCTGTACTTTCATGCTGACTCCAGCTTTGTGCTGTCAAAGCTATTTAACTATGCTACATTGCCTCAGCACTTCATTTTACTGCAGACTGGTTGTATTTCACTGCTTGTTCTGTACTTCTCAAAAAAAAATTACCCCATGGTAACATAACAAATAAGCTTTATCATTTTTTTCCCTGAGTAAGTCAAAATTCTTTTGAAAGGAGCTGGCTTTTGAAAACTCTTGTGTATTTGCTTCCCCCTCATTTTTTTTGTTAGGAGAGCTAGGCAAGGAAGATTCTTAGCGGAACACGCTCTTAATAGTTAAGGCCCGATCTTGCAAAGATTTACAGACATGGTTAAAGGTAAGCACCTGAGTAATCCAATTATGACTTTATGAGGAGTTAAAAAAAAAAAACACCTATTGACTTCAGTGGGACTGTTTGCATGCTTAAAGTGAAGTGCCTGTGTAAATCTTTGCAGGATGGGGCCCTCCTCAGAAAATTTGACACCTGTGTTAAGGAGAGACAAAGTTAAAATGATCATGTATGTGTATTATAGTCAATAAAATATGCTAACTTCAACTCCTCAGAGACCCTCCCCCAAATAAGGCTAGTTCCATTTTTTAAAAAAGTCATTCCTTTTGATCTATTGTTTTTACAGCATGCAAATCATGGCAGGTGGTTTGCAAATAGAATATATGCGGTGCCCCCAAGAGCTTACAATGTCATCAGATCTACACTGATAGACCACTCAGGCCACATGGAACCCCAATAAAGTCAGGGGAGCTCTGTGCAGCCACACATGCCTGCCCTTACAGACTTGGTTGCAGGATAGGAGCCTAATTCTAGCTGTGAGACAATCTGTGGAGCTCGAGGGTGAGGAAGCATGAGGTTACAGCAATGCGATCAGACATGTATGCAGCCTAGGCATACACACATCTTGGTGGCTCAGCTGTTGCTACTGACTCACTTCTTGTGGGCATCACAGGAGAGAGTCTTATGATTTTACAGAAATATTTATTTCGGAAATCACTGCAGATGACAGGGTGTACAAACACCTTAGCAGGCTCTCATATGCCAGAGCTAACGATTTTTCTTCAGAACCCTAATAAGGAAAGTGAAAGGCTAATTAAAGGCAGTTAAGGGCAGGAAACTATTGTTTCACAAAGCAACGTGTAATGACAGCTCAGACGGTTAAATGATTAAACTGCCTTCGGAAAGAACGGCCATGCCCTAAGGCCTCTGTCCTCCATGGAGCTCACATCTCTTTCAAGATTTCTTTGCCCTCTATTCCCAGAGTGGGTTCTTGTTATCTTGCAGGTGACACTCAGCACCTCACAGGATTGGGAATAAAGACCATATGTGTGTTATTGGTGTATTGTGCTCACTGAGCCATTCAGGCAGACACATCTTCCAGTGTACTTAGAATCTGATCTTGCAAGGCAGATTTGTCTGTGGCATAAATATTTTGTGGTTTTATTGCATTTATGAACCTGATCTAAACCTTGACATGCCTGACAGCTGTATCTGTGGGTAAATAGGGCTATTTGTAAAGGCATTTTGAGCTGGAAAGTTGAGAGATTCAAACATAACCGACACAGTTTTTCAGTCAGTCCAGTCCATCCATGGTAGGAAGGCTCTGGCTATTATTGGGTCTTTAGCAAGTGGAATCATCCAAAATGGAGGGTAAAACCAAACAACCTCTCCCACAAAACCAAACCACTGAAAAATAGGGAGTTGTGGAATTGCCTGAGGGTGAGAGAAATCAGGCAAGTTGAGCTCCACCCTCCCACACTCTACTGCTTCCAGCTTTTTATCAGCTCCTCATCTGCCCTGTGCTGTTAGATGACAGGATGGACCAGCTCCAATCCTGTTTAAGCCTTGGGATACTTTAAATAAATAGACTTGGTGGTGGGACATCGCTCCCACCCCTTATCATTGGGGAAATGTGGTTGGCACAGGCTTCCTCCAATGAGACCGTGTCCGGTCAAATAATATCAATTGTCAATGGTCAAATATTACAGTAACAATGCCCAAATGTAAGCAGCGGCCTACCTTTTTGATTGCACCATTCTCTCATTATTTAGAACATCATTTTGTTGTATTTCACATTTTTCTGCGTTAAAATAACTCAGTTAAGTAACTTATTTTTCATAATTAGGCATAAGTATATAGCTTGGCTAATCCTACTGGAAACCATAAAGTCTTACTCTTTTTTTGTTACTGTTCTAGTAAATTAATGTTTTAAAGTACTTGTCCATTTTTGACATTATTTGACAATATTTGACCGGTTAATTGACCACTTAGTTTTTGATTAGTCAAATGACAACCCTAGGTCCCCCCCCCAACATTCTCCCTATGAGCTACCTAGTCATATACAGTGTCTTTGTTCTTGCCCTTGAGAAGGAGTAGCTTAACATATCAAACACTTTGCAGCAGCTAGTTAAGGGTAACATTCCTTCCTGTTTCAGGCCTAGGGTGACCGACAGCAAGTGTGAAAAATCGGGAAGGGTAGGGTGGGAAGGGGGGGGTAATAGGTGCCTATGTAAGAAAAAGCTCCAAAAATCGGGACTGTCCCTATAAAATCGGGACATCTGGTCATCCTATTCAGGGCTAGCCTCTATATGTACTTGGGACAGGAGGCACATGGTGCCTATTTTGCAGAATCTTGGTTGGAAAACAGAAGGAGGTAAGGCATCTGCATGCTTCTGCACTTCCTGGTTCTGTCTGGGCCCTGAACCAGAGATGCCAGAATACTCTGGAGAAAGCCATTCTTTTGGTCTTTCAGACCTGACTGGGAGCCAAAGCTACTGGAACTCCTAGCTGAGAGCAGGGATTTTCCTATGGGGGGTGTATCCCCCCCTCAAGTTTCCCCCACACCCTCCAGTTTTGTGAACTAGTTACATGCAGTGTTGCCAATTTAGTGATTGTTTGGAAATTTGAATTGAAATTGACACATTAATACACAAAAGCATATAACATGTATGATAAAATACGTGTATCTGAAAAAGTATAATAGATTTGAAAATTATTAACTTAGACCAGCCTCCTTATACAGCTTATGACAATGTCAGTGCATTCATTTTGGTGATGTTGGCCAACCTAATAATTTCAAATGATGATTTGTAAGCAAAGTCTAAATGTGCTCTCCCTGACAGCTAGTGATGAGCTGAGGGGAAAGGCTTCAGGACCAGATTGTATTTACATTCACACCTAATCTACCTAGGTATCCAGCAAACAGAGCTGTGTTGCCCAAGTGATAGATTTTGGCTGGGGTTAGGTTGCGAATCACTTGAATGCGGGGGGTAATGAAATGTTGTTATTCTTATTGTATGAGTAAAGGGCAGTAGAACTGTATTTAGCCTGTGCTGATTGAGGGCATCAAGAGAGAGAGTGGGGACTGGTGTTTTGCTTGATGGTCTGCCTGAGTCACAAGTACTATTTGACCTGCCCCTCTCCACTGTTTACAGACAGAGCTGATTAGGCTCCATAGATAGCCTTTTGTTATGTTAAGTGATCACAACAGCTGAAATCACTGATAATCAGGTCTAAGTGCTTAGACTTGCTGTGGGACAGTGTTTCTGTGGAAGAGACGGCCCAGTCTGCACTAGCAGCGAGGTTCCCCCACTGAGAGCTCAGCTGAAATCACTGAGAGCTGGGTGGAACCTCAAAAGACCAAGTCACAGAGGTCACAGTGGCAGGTGGCAGCAGAAGGTGATGGCACAGGGCCATTGGCAACAGAGCAATGGAGTGAATGGTGGCACAATGAACAACAGTGGCCAGAGCGAACAGTGAGTAGCTGGAGAAATGATCAAGGCGCCTTCTTGCCCCCACCTGGGAGGTGAACTCATGTGAAAGCACCTCTGGACTCTGAGTCTCCACTGACCAAGGCCAACACTGGTGAGTGTTAATGAGGCTGTTAAGAATGCGGGAGACACAACACAGTTCATGCGAACAAACATGGCGGTGGCATCATACTTTCTATTTAAGCAAGAGATACCACACACTACAAACTGGAGGCCAGTGTTAAGTGCATTATCACTTGTTCATCCCTGAAGTTGAACACTGGTTCCGAACAAGACCAGCAAATGCTCACTATCTTTCTACAAGAAACTCAACTACTGGCTAGAAGAGTGCAGTGCAACAGTGAAAGATTCAGCAGCTGAAAAAGTGAAGAACTCTCTCACCGCATTCCGAAAATTTCCATACATGGCTGATGAATGCACCACTGCAAATGGGCATCAAGTATTATGTCGTTGTGTACATTATCTTGATGTCAATGGTAGACCAGTAGATGCATTTCTAGATGTTCAAGTTATAGAAGACAGATTGGCTGCATCTGTGACAATCCACATCTTAGAAGAGTTAAATGCTTGTCAATTAGACCCCAAATGGATGACTGCTTGTGCATTTGATGGAGCTACAAACTTCTCTGGAAGACATGGTGGAGTACAAGCTTTGCTCAGAGAAAAGTGTAACTCTAATTTCTCCTATACACACTGCAGAGGCCATCTACTCCAACTAGCACTAGTACGAGCTGCAGACTCTTCAAAAGACACTAAAAAAAATATAAATTTAATGTCTTCATTATATTCTTTTTTTCAGCAAGAGTCTAAAAAGACTGAATATCTTGGAAAATATAGATGTTACACTGGGACTGAAGTTCAAATTAGTCCAACCTGGGAAAACCCTCTGGCTTTCTCATGAGTGATCCTTGGCTGTTGTCCACCAGCCGTTATTACTGGCTTTGGAAAGTATCTACCAAGATGGGATGGATCAAGTAGTGAGGCTGGTGGATTACTTTTGCTACTACATTCAGAGAAGACTATTGCCATTCTCTCTCTTGTAAGTCTACTGTTGAAACCACTTGGGTCATTAAATAATGTCATCCAGGCATCTACTACAATAGTAGTAGATCTTTGTCCAGCAATAGAAGCTACATTTGGATCAATCAGAGAGCTATCCATTGAAAAAGTACTGGAAGAAGCAAAGACTTCAGACCAGAAGTTGACTAATGAAGGAATCCTTATATTGAATCCTTAAGTGAAGAGGACAAGAAGTGTTTGTTAAGACAACTGAAAAAGTACAGAGACTTGATTCTTAAAAATCTACAACAGCGACTTCTAGATTCTACTCAACCTCTACATAGCTTTTACAGATCCGTCCTATAAAACACCGACAGTTGAGTGGAGTGAGGCACTACCAGCAATGGGGCTGCCATGTGCTCAGGACAGAATAGAGAAATTGAACACAGAGTGGAATATCATATGACAAATGAATGAAGATTTGACTTCAACTTCTTTTTTATCATCACTAGTGGCTCGATCCGATCTTTGTGCTATGTTTCCTGGGATGAAAGAAGTAGGAATTCATCTCTTGCTACTCCTAGTAACAACAGCTACAGTTGAGTGTTCTTTTTCATCATTGAATATAATTTTGTTTTCTGAAAGAAGTCGCCTTCTGCCTGATCATGTGAATGAACTAATGAGCATACCAATTGAAGGAATGGAAGTACTGGCCACATGAGAAGCCACCAAAAATGAACGCATTGTGTTCAAGAAGTTAATTAACAGAGTTGTGCAAAATTATAACAAGAAACCAAGAAAGATGTAGATGTCGTACTTCATAGAATGCTTGAGTAGCCAACTTTAATTTGTGTGAAGATTTTAAAACATGAATTAAATCTAATAAAATGGTCATGAAGCATTTTTCAGTTTTTACTATGATACCATACAGCCCACCTTCACCTTTACAGTCTCACCCTCCATTGACCCTGGCCATCCCACCTCACCCGTAAATTCGAACACCTCCCCTAATTTCAATTCCTGGGGGAAACACTGTGAGACTAGTGAGACTTTTCAGTCCAGTTTTTTGGACTGAATCAGTTCAAATAAGTATTCAAAATGTTTTTTCCCCACTGCTTATACAAATCTCCAAAACTTTTGACAAGCCCACATCCTCAGTATCCATGGGAAAGATTTCCTTGTACTCAGAGGTGCTTGTATGAACTGAATTTTTTCAGTCTTCTTTTAGTCTTTTTTTTTTTTTTTTTTTTTTTGGCACAGCCCTTTTCTCTGGTTGTTTCAAACAATACCTTTATAAAAAACCTGTGCGTGGGATGTACATAGTACCTCACTATGAAAAATGGGTAGCTGGAGAATGTGAAGCTGGATGCAATGCAGCTTGATAAAACACTTTCCATCTATCCTGAACACTTGCTAGTGGTCTTTGATTATACTGCATGAAGATTCAAGGTGAGGTTATGGGTCATTGTTGCAACACTCAGGTAGCCCAGGAAAGCAAATTTATGCACTTCTAGTCAGCTGAATTAGCCCAGGGAATTAACTGCAAAGATGGATTCCCCCCTGTAGTAGGTTTGGGCCGAGGTTCGGCCCTCAGTGGGGCTGTGGGGTGTCCCACCGCCTCGCTCTGGTCCGGCGGTAGTCCGGGGCAACAGGCAAACAGTTAGGGGCTCAGGCCCATAAGCAGGGGCTGAGTCCAGAGGTCCGAAACCCAGGCCCTTAAGCAAGGGCTGAGGCAAAGTCTATAGCAGCCCAGACCCTAGGTCAGGGCGAGTAGCAAGCAAACAGTCTGTCAGAGGCCCAGGCCCTTAAGCAGGGTCTGGGTCAATTTGGGGCAGCCCCAGCCTCTCTAGGCCAGGGAAAAAGGGGGGAGTCTGCCACCCAAGGAGTGGGTGGCAGGGGGGACGCAGGCCCTCCCACTCCACTGCGTCCCAAACCGGGGCCCTAGCAGCGATGGAAACTCGCTGCTGTCAGTGGGGATCCTGGCCGCAACACACTGACATCAGCTCCGGCAGTGCAGCAGCCAGACTGGGGTCGGCTGCCCCCTGGCTACTTCCACACTCCCCCTTGTATGGTATCTGGGCTGTCTTGCTGTCGTCGGTGCTCTCCACCAGCATTGGCTCCTCTGGGTAGGTGGCGAAGGGCAGGCTCGGCTTGTCCTCGGGGTAACTGGCACAGGGCAGGCTTGGCCAGTCCTCCTAGGTGTACCTCGCACGGGGCAGGCTTGGCCAGTCCTCCTCGGGGTACCTGGCAAGAGGTAGGCTCGACCGGCCCGGTGACTCAGCAGGTCGGTCGCGGCCTGAGGCTGTTTCCCAAGCGGGAGCTCGGCCATGGACATCTGCTCTCTCCGCCGGCCTGGGCTCCACTGAGCTCTGCAGGCGAGCTTTTATATTTCTGGGTCGTGGCCGTGACCTCGGAGGGGCGGGCGCCAGACTTGGTGGCTCCGCCCACTTTGGGATTAGGGGAGGTTTGGCCCTCAGCGGGGCTGTGGGGCATCCTACCACCTTGCTACACCCCCACACACACACACACACCTCCCCTGGATTTATAATATTGAATTAAAAGGAAATGGGAGCTATTTGTCTCCACTTTTGCTTAGAGGGTATTTCTACTGCATATTTTATACAGTATATTGTACAAGAGACATAAATACAACCGCACAAATAAGCTGATTCAGAAACAGAGATATGGATTAGAAAATCCTCAGAGCTTGGAGAAAATGATGATAACACAAAATCTCTTTTCAAAGTTCTTGTGTTTTAAAGCAATGCCACAGGTGGGGCTGCTCTGTAGCACCCTCTGCAGGGCCAAGTGTGGTACTGCGGGTGCTCCCATAAACTAAATTGCTGCCATCTGCTTGAAGTCAGGTAGCCTGTGCCATAAGCTCGGTTCCAGTCTCTCAACTGTTAAACAAAAATAACAAACTCAAAATTGATCTGCCTGCACCTTTAAAGAAACAGACAAAACCTTGAAGGTAAGCACTTAGTTGCAGTGCTTGAAAGCCAGGCCGGAGCTAGTGCTCAGGAACTCCTTTGCTGTCCCCATCTCAGAGCAGCATGCAAGGCTTCTTAACTGGCCTGCTGGTTCTCGATTGGTCAGCATCTCCTCCTGGCCCTTCTAGGTCTCTGGAGGACTGGCTCTTGATGGTAGCTTGGCCTGAGCAAGGCGGAGGTGGGGGTGTCTGGGCTCCAGTGCCTCCAGCAGCAGGCACAGAAGTCCTGATAGATTACAGATGAAGGTAGCAGTAATGAATTTAGCAGAAATCTTGTTACCATCAAGTCATTATGGAGCTATCTATACAAGCCCACACCAATCTTACCCCCACAGAGCTAAAAGTTGATGTTAACAATCCAACTGTATTTCTTTTAGATTTTGTGTGATGTATCTGATTCCATGGTTACACACTTCAGTCAAGGTTTAATTACTTTAGCAGCAGACTGTTTCACAGGCAATGGAAAAGTCTTAAGAATTTGCATCTCTGGTTGTTACCTTTACTGTAAGCAAGTATTTACACCAGGATATCACACGTAGGCTACCGTGAGGATCTGGGCCCCATTGGACTGGGTGCTGTACATACGTAGATAAAAAACAGTCCCTGCCAGAGGTGTAAATACATGAAATAAAGCAGTGAGTTCTCAGTTGCATACCCTCCCATTCCCATAATCTACTAAAGGAACAAGGTTATTGTTACTGTGAGGGGGCTTAGTTTGTATTGGGAGTCATCTTGCCCCTGCTGATTTTGAGTCAAGGCCCTTTTGGCTGATCACAGTGCCAGCAACAGGAGAGGAGAGACAGGGATGGCAAATTAAAGCTGCTTTATAAGCAAGCTCAAATTGCACTTGTATAATAAACTGCAGTACAGACATAATGAGGGGGAAGGTGTGTTGCACATTAAACCTGCCCCCCCCCCCCACACAAGTATTTGCATATGCCTCACCAACTAATCCTCTCTTGCCCCACTTCAGAACACAGATGCTTTAAAATGCAGAACACAGATGCTATAAAATGCTATAAAATTCTGTACTGGGAGAAGGGCACCGGGTTGTAGTCTGACATTCATGTACATTTCCTTCGACTCTGCACAGCTGTGGGAAAGCTCTAGTCTCCACCAAAAATTGGTTAGAAAATAGATGTAAGTGGGTGTAACTTACATGCCAAGGGGAAAGAAGCGTTTGTGTGGGTAAAACAGGAAAAGCATCTAATACGAAGCTGTAGAAGGAGGTAAAGTAAAGTGGACCCCTCGTCCCTACTTTATTTCATGTCCTTTTCTGTTCTCCAGTTAGATGCTGCTTGCTCCTGCTCCTTGGTGTATGAATTACACCCTCTTAAACCTGTTTGCTGATTCTATAATTCTTAGCAACCTGGATCAGGTTCTGATTTCATTATGCTGGTGTCAATCCAGAGTTCCTTGAGCATAGGTGTGGACATTAGGGGTGCTGGGGTGCTGCCGTACTCCCTGGCTTAAAGTGGTTTCCACTATATACAGGGTTTACAGTACGGGTCAATGGCTCTCAGCGCCCCCATTGTACAAATTGTTCCAGCATTCCCTGTCCTTCAGTTACTCCACCAAAAAGTGGTGGAGTTAGTTGGGAGTTACGCTGCTGTAAATTAGATTTAGATGCTGGCCTGCGGCCTATAATTGAATGCTACTATTGACACTACTGCTGAATTTGAATGTGGATGGGCACTTTGAAAACACAGAGGAAGACAGAGCGCCTTCCCCCCTCCCCCCATCAATCAGTCAATCTAAAAAGAAGACAGATGAAGGGTGGGGACATGACATACAAGATGCAAGTAAAGCAAATAGGGTAACACTAATCATGGCTCTTATTAGCTATACCAGGGGTAGGCAACCTATGGCACGTGTGCCGAAGGCGGCATGCGAGCTGGTTTTCAGTGGCACTCACACTGCCCGGATCCTGGCCACCGGTCCGGGGGGCTCTGCATTTTAATTTCATTTTAAATGAAGCTGCTTAAACATTTTAAAAACGTTATTTACTTTACATACAACAATAGTTTAGTTATATATTATAGACTTATAGAAAGAGACCTTCTAAAAACGTTAAAATGTATTACTGGCACACGAAACCTTAAATCAGAGTGAATAAATGAAGACTCGGAACACTACTTCTGAAAGGTTGCTGACCTCTGAGCTATACACTTGCTCACTCAACTGTCTTGACTGTTTTTGTTTAGCATTAAACACACTCAGCTCCCCTCCCCAATTCTCCCTCTACCAGTCAATCCCCACATCTTCCTCCCCGCACACACATCCCTCAGCCAACCCCAGTGCCAATGTCTTTATACCCCTTCTTCTCAACATTCCTCTCACTCCCACCCCATCAATGCACACTTTTTTCATGAGATGAATGAAATATGTACGTTGCTTAGTAACACAGAAGTGGGGTGGCTTCAGGAGGGTCTGAAATGGGGAGAGAGCAGTGGGGTTACAGACCAGCTCAGGGAGTGCATTCCGCACACAGGAGGTGGCACTGAAAAAAAAAAAAAGCCTGGAAAAGGTTGAGGGGCAAGCAAATGGGACAACTGAGCTGGTATTAGCAGTAGAGCAGAGGCCAGCTGCGAGTGTTAATATCTCTTTTAAAAAGCCATATAGCTTGTATCAGATGGGTTCAGATATCTAGAGAGAAATGTGCAAATTTGAGGAGGAGTCACCTTTTAAAAGAAAATATAGCTCCCAAGATAGCGGTGTCCGTTGTGTTGAACAGGGGTGTCTCAGGCCCAACAGGAGATAATGTGTAGCAGTGAACCAGGGTTCCACTGACAACGTTAAACAGTTAAGCATGGTCTGGGGCTTCATGTTAAGTTATCGCCGATTCACTCTCACTGCAACAACCACCATTAATTTTTTTTCAACCTTTTATCCAAGAGGCAGAAAAAGGGGAAACAGTTAAAGCATTTCATAGATTCCCAGACCAGAAGGGAACATTGTGATCATCTGTTCTGACCTCCTACAGAACATGGGCCATAGAACTTCCCACAATAATTCCTAGAGCAGAGCTTTTAGGAAAAAACATCCAATCTTGATTTAAAAATTGTCAGTGATGGAGAATACTTCGTGACCCTTGGGAAATTGTGCCAATGGTTAATTATTCTCACTGTTACAAATTTACACCTTTGCAATGTGAGGTATTAAGTCTTTCTTTTTAACAATATCCCTTGTTCCCTTTCCCTTTAGCTGGAGAGATATTTTTTTTATAGGGAGAAACCTCTGTTTGACAATCTCTTAGATTGCAGGAAAAATTATAACTGTCCTTTTGGAGAAAAAGAGAAAAAAGTTAATTGAGGTGGTCTGGAGCTGCTACTGTCATTAAAGTCCGATCCTGGTTCCTTTAAGACAAAACACAAGCACAAAAGGGGAGAGAAAAGAACAGCAAAGCTAGAAAATGTAGCTTCTGTCTCTGTGCGGACTCTCACTTCCAGTCTTGCTGCTGGAGAAACATGGTCTTATCGATCACTCTTAGTCCTGGCAAACTTAGACCTGCATTGGGTTATTTAAGGCATTGCTTTTAGCTGCCTTTTCAGTCACAGGCTCACAGCAGTGTTGCAAAAGTGGGTGTTAGCTTAGCCGGACTTCTTTCTTTTTGTCTTCTGTATTTTTTAAAAAAAAGGAGAAATAAGGTGGGGAAGGAGAACAACAGAAAGGAGGCTGTAATAGCAGGAACCCACGTCTCACTTTCCAGGGGTGGTTCAGCATTTAGCTGGAACCAGTAGAGGTGGGGCTGTTATCCGGATCCCTCTCTCCAGCCCAGTCTGATCAGGATGCCTTTCAGGATCAGGACAATGAAGGCCCACTGGGTGTCATGTAGATCTTGGGATCCAAAGAAACAATGGGGTGACAGTCATGATGGTAAAACTGGCTCCTTCCAGTCCACATGGTCCCCCCCCAACACCCATTTAGTGATCCCCAGATAAACAATGCCCCCAAAGGGGTCGCAACCTCATCTGTTAACAATAACCAATCAAAACACACTTCGGTGATTTCAACTATAAACACTTCCTCCCATTTCTACAAGTTGTTCAGCTCATTGTCCTCCCAACCCGTGGTTTTACCAGGAGTTTTGAAGACCCCTTATACCACTTCTTTTAATGTAAACTATCCAGTTTGTATCAGTCCATCTGTCGCAACTTTTGCGACTTTTTATAAACAATTTTATGTAACAGGTTGAATTTAATTTTTGTTATCTTGGACAAGTTAAACTACAGGCCCCATATAACACATCTTATTTTTGTCTCTAGTTAAGTAAGCATCAAGATTAAGGGTCTGTCTACAGTCACCGTGCCTCAGTGAGTCACAGCTGAGAATACCAGATTCAGGACCAACTGCTGAGAAATGGGGCAGACCCACCCCAAACTGGTGGTTATTCTTCCATAAGATATACCAAGCCAGTAACAAAAGTAAACTTCTGTCTCACCACACTGGTTAACAAGAAATCAGAAATGCAGTCTTCTTAGGTATACCAGCCAGACCCTATACTTAATGATGAGTGGCTATTTAACACCAATTTCATCAAACAAAGGGTTCTTCTAATCCCAAGAGATCAGCCACACAGCCAGGTCAATATGTAATTCAGATCTTACCCAATAATCATGCTGTTGCCAATCATTTAGTATCTAGTACCTAAAGGTTTATTGATAAGAAAAAAGAAAGAGGAGAGAGTTAAAATGATTAAGGAAATCAAATACACACACTCATTGCAAAGTTCTTGGATCAGGTTTGTAGCAGTGATGGAATAATGTTTCTGGTAATTTCCAAAAGGTTGGAAGGTCCTCAGTCCATTGATTGGAACGCTCCTTTTAGTGTAAGTCCAGAGATCAGAGCAGGAAAGAGGCAAAATGGAGATGCTTCCAGGGCCTTTTATACTTTCTCCCAAGTGGAGGGAAAGCTCTCAGTCATAGTTTGTGGAAAATCACAGCCACAAGATGGAGTCCAGGATCACATGAGCTAGTCACATGCCCTGGCATGCTTTGATGGTCATAGGAGCAGTCATTTCTACAGGAAGGCCCATCGATCAGGAATAAGCTTCCATTGCCCATTGTGTTTGTTAATGGGCCATCAGCTTAAATGGTCCATTAACAATGTGCTTGCCAGACTGGATGTAAACTACCTTGTGGGTATTACCCCAGGAGCAAACACATTTGAAATACAGTTATAAAATCAATATTCATAACTTCAGATACAAAAATGGCATGCGCTTACAACAAGGAAAAGCATATTCAGCAAATCATAGCTTTTCCGTTGAAACTTTACATGACAAACGTTGTACAAGATTTGTTGCAGTTGTTGAACAGAGGTAGCAACAACAATATACATGGTCATATTTTAATCATACAACATCACACCCTTGTACCACTTCTTTTAATGTAAACTGTCCAGTTTGTATCAATCCATCTGTCTCAACTTTTGCTGACTTTTTATAAACAATTTTATGTAACAGGCTGAGTTGGACTTTTATTATTTTGGACAACTTAAAGCACAGGCCCCACGTAACACATCTTATTTTTGTTTCTGGTTAATTAACCATCGATTAAGGATCAGAGGGGTAGCCGTGTTAGTCTGAATCTGTAAAAAGCCCTTGGTGTTCACACCTCAACTGCTAGCAGAGCACCTCACCTTCCCTGATTGAACTAACCTCGTTATCTCCATACTGATTTATACCTGCCTCTGGAGATTTCCATTACTTGCATCTGAAGAAGTGAGGTTCTGAGAAGAAAGCTTATGCTCCCAATACTTCTGTTAGTCTTAAAGGTGCCACAGGACACTCTGTTGCTTTTCATCGATTAAGGGTCAGTCTACAGCAGGGATCAGCAACCTTTGGCACACAGCCCACCAGGGTAAGCACTCTGGCGGGCCGGGCCACTTTGTTTACCTGCCGCGTCCACAGGTTCGGCTGATCGCGGCTCCCACTGGCCGCGGTTTGACTCTCCAGGCCAATGGGGGCTGCAGGAAGCAGCACGGGCCAAGGGATGTGCTGGCCGCAGCTTCCTGCAGCCCCCATTGGCTTGGAGCAGCGAACTGCAGCCAGTGGGAGCCACGATCGGCCGAACCTGCGGACGGGGCAGGTAAACAAACCGGCCCAGCCCTCCAGAGTGCTTACCCTGGCGGGCCACATGCCAAAGGTTGCTGATCCCTGGTCTACAGTAGGGAAATTTGAACCACCCAGCACAAATCCTGAAGGTAAATGCCCAATGCCGGTGTAAAACAGGGCAACTTACTCTGACAACTTACCAGAGTGTGTTGCACCAATAAAAGTCCTGATTTCCCCCAGTGCAGCACAACTATATTATGTCCAGCTAAACTGGTGCAAATTTCTCTAATGTAGCCCAACTCTCAGATCAAACCCTATGGGCTTTGGATTTAATTTCAAACACTCTCTCAAAACTACATGTTTCTGCGTCTTAACAGAATTGTCTGGTGTCCATGACAGTGCAGGTCTTCAGTATGTCTGTCTGTGATCTTAGAAGTTAGAATCTATGAATGTAACAGCATTTGAGGACAGTAAATGTAAAACACATTTGAATAATCATGATGATTTTGCTGTTTTAATGTTAATTAAATCTTCATAGCAGAAGCAATTACTGAGTATATCCCTTCATGCTACAAAAACCTTTATTTCCAGATCTGGGCCATTAAGAAAAGATATAAAAGATTGTGGGGGTTTTGGCCAGAACATGCACCACAGGCCAAATGAAAGCTGTGCAGTGCTATTGATCCTCTCTAAAGCAGCAGCTAGCATATCTGTGGTCCAATCACAATCTGTCAGACTGTTTCAGATATTACAATTTTCTTGGCACAGCAGCCATCCATAAACTCTCCATCCCTGTGTGGAACACAGATTTAAATTGGCTAATATTTCATTCAAGTCCTCTTAGGGTAATAGCTATCACTTGTATACAAAATGAGGATCTAACATAAAACACTGACCAACATAAAACTGAACCCAGACAACTTCAAAATGCATAAATATGATTCTGCTTCTCCTATAGCTCTAGTAATGACTCATTACTCTCCCCTAGCCTTGTTCACATATACGCCAAGATGACATTTATTGCTTTCTTCCTTACATGTATTCAAATACTTAGAAAAGTTGAGATCATGAGTTTGGTTCCAAAAGTTGTGAGCCATTTCCTGGCTGATTTTCTTATTGTGACTCTATAGGGTTCAACCCAGACCTGTTGGGGGTTTTATCATTGCCTGTTTTGTATTCCTGTTACCTCTGTGCTGTGCAGCTTTGATTCAGAGCCCTAAACCCAGCAGCCTCCCACTGCCACGTTTTCCCCAAACCATCTCCTTTGTGGTGTCCATTCCCTCTGACTGTAGCACTGACAGTACTTATGAAGTTTGCTGCTCCCTTAACTGGGGTTAAAAAACACTGAATTTTAATTAATGTAATTAAAGTACGGAACTGATTTAATGTAAAAGTAAAACAAGAGTCAGAGATTAAGTGATAACAAGTATAAGGAATAAGGCTAGAAAGGGTTACAAGCAAACAAAAGTAAAAATACGCTTCTAAGACTAAGAACTGATTTAACAAACTAGAATCTCTTGTTCAAAGAAGCGTTTCTCACCAAGTCTCTTTTCCAAACTGACTGATCAGATTCTCTGGCCAGGACCTTTCACAGAGCTCAATGTGCTCAATTCCTGTGTCTCCTGAAGTGATGGATGCCAAATGGCTTTTTCTCCCTGCTTATATCTTCTTAAAGTTCATTGACCCTGCTTCAAGAGGAAAGAAGGCTTCCTGGGGGTGCAGTTTCCAATCCCCTCTGAGATTGTTAAGTGCTCAGCTTTCCCACTAGCTCTCCTAATGGGTTTGTTTACCTTGCATGTAAATGTATTGCTTTTTTTTTTTTGTCTTAGGTCACAACTTGCTTAATTTACATTGGAGATTCATTCAAGCAGGTGGAAACAGACGTGGCTTAGGCACTGCTTGCCAAATTCTTTTAAAGAACTTATTTCTATCGCATATCCATAAAGTCCTTTGTGGGTTTACCATACATACATCATGCAAAAATATTAATCATCAGCAAATTATTCATTTTCCAATGATCTATTGCCACCTTTGGGGTATATATCATGACAACAGTATGCCAGCTAGCATTGGAGTGCTTTTAGGGTCACACCTCCCCCACTTATAAAACCAGAAGACGGTTAGCCAGTGGCTAACTCATAAGCAGCAGGTCAGAAAAACTCTTTCCTGGACAGAGCATCTACCACCATATTTGCTTTCCCTTTACATGTACAATCTCCACCTCATATTCTTGGAGCATTGTGCTCCATCGTAGCAGTTTGGAGTTGGAGCCCTTGGTTATGTGTAACCAAATCAATGGAGAGTGGTCACTCCGGATGCTGAATTTCTTGTTAGAGATAGGGCCTGAGCAGCCTGATTGTCCACACTATGGCATAACAGTCTTTCTTAGTGACAGAGTAATTCTATTCAGTGGGTGTCAGTTTCTTGCTTAAGAAAGCAATGGGGTGTTCTTAGGGTCACTTAGGGTTTTTCTTTTAACCTTGTCCTCCACTTACCAGTTTTCTTTCTTCTATCGTCTGAGGTCAGGTTGCAGTCAGCCTTTTTGCAGGGGGAGGAAGGGAAGAGGAACAGGAGTTGCAAAGGAAGCCTCCTGTATGGCCCATGTATGAGCCAATCACAATAGCAGCCTCTGTAACTAGGACCTGCTTGCCACTTGCCTTGGGGTTCCTCCAGGGAGCAAAGCACCCAGAAAAGGAGACAGAATCATGACATGATGCCCTGCTCAAAAAGCAGGGCCAACACAACTGAAGAAACAAACAGTGCACTGAATAGCTCTGAGAGCCTGTGTTGCTTTCCTGGTGCTCCTCAAAGGTGGTGCTGCTCCACACTGCTACCCACACAGGGGCTTCGTGCCAATCATCCAGTGTTGTCCTTGAAGCAGTCAGCTATTTTCATGTTGTCATTGATTATTTTTTAACAAAAAGAAATGACCAGAAGGAGGATTCATTTGGGGCAACTCATCAGTTAGGTACCGGAAACCAGGAGCAGTCCAGATTCAAACCTTTCCCTGAACCCCCTACATCTGGGGAGAGTCCAACAACGAGCTCTGGTTCTGGCCCTTTGCTGTTTCAAATACAGATGGGCGAATCTCTGGTGGTTATTGTGACATTACACTCCATAGTCTTTATGAAAATATGCTTATGGTATGGATATGACATAACTGAGATATACTTTATGCAAGATGGCTCATGTAAGGTATCATTGTAAAGGTTATTACAATGAATGTGATTTACTGAATGTGATTATCCAGCTTGTATGCATGTATCATTTCTGTATCTATAGTTAGGAATATGGACTATGTAACATTTACAGCTGAGTGTGTATTGGGAAGACACCCACTGGATGACAGGCCATCAGATTTGATGGGCCATTAGGAAGAACCAACAAGACTGTGAAGATACTAATCTCTCTCCCTCCTGGGAGGTGTCCTGGGATGTAACTGTGACACTATTAAGTCAGGTGGTCTTGTCACCTGATACTAAACATTATCTTGGACTTCTTGTAACTTTTCAGTAAAAGAAAAGGGGGCGGGGGGGAGAATGTCAAGTTTTGGAAACAAAGGATTCTTATTTAAGGATGGGGAGGAAAGTAAACGGGACGCTCTCCTCCAAGGCCTACCCAAGAAGAAGGACTGCTGGAAGAACCTGAAGGGGCAAAAAAACTAACCTGAAGGAAAAGACAGGGGAGAGTCCAGACTGAGACAGGGTCCAGTCTGTAAGAAGAAATAACTGGAACTCTGAATTACAGAAACTCTGCATCCTGCCTAATTCAACTTTTAGGGTGAGAAACTGAATTTTGTAACCAATTTCTTTAGTGAAACAAGCTTAGTTTGCATGTTTTGTTTTAGTTGCTTAGTAATCTGCTTTATTCTGTTTGCTATCTCTTTAACCACTTAAAAGCTACCTTTTATAGTTAATAAACGTATTTCTTGATTATAATATAACCCATTTTGTGCAATTCATAATCGAAGGGGGCAAGAGGCTGTGCATATCTTCCTCCACATTGAGGGAGGAGGCAGATTTCATGATATACCTTTGGGTCTGCCCTCCAAGGGAGGTGAGCACCTGAGTGCTGGGGCAAGTCCCTTAAGTTGAGTCTTCCCAGAGCTGATCTCCGTGTCTGCGTCGTTCTGCAGTTGGGTGTGGCCCTGCCCGTGTGTGTGCTGGAGGATCCTTAAGAGCCTGGCTCAGCAAGACAAGTAAAAAGGGGGCCCAGGCTGGCAGAACAGGCAGGTTCAGTGGTATCTCAGCACATCAGGTGGGATCTTAAGAAGGGGCAACCCATCACAGTTACTTTTGTTTTTCAGAACCTCATTGGGTCAGTTAATGGTTTTGCAAAATGAAAATGGTTCCCAAGCAGATAGCAAGATGTGGGGAGAAAATGGGGTGGGTGTCAGATACCTGTCTGCAGTTTGGACCCATCTGTGTTTACAAGAATTTGTTAAAGTATGTTTAGTCCCCATTGTATAAACTTGTATTGCCTATTGCAATGGGGAAGCCCACAGTAATGAACACTTCTGACCCTCCCAGAGTATTTGAGAATTGTCCTTTTTGTTTTCAAATTAAATGAAGGATTCACTGTTCCACTTAAAGTAACTCCTTTTGAGCCATTCTAGTGTGTGTCCTGCTAGGTAACGTGGGAGTAGTGTGCCAGGACCCTCTGCACTGTGTTTAAAATATATATACTTAAATCCTCCTCAGAAAGAAACAACCCCCCTTCCTCCATTCCCCCACTGTTACAACACACCTGCATTGGCATCTTGTCAAATCCTCTGTTCCTGACATTATATGGATCATCCACTGAATGGGGGAATTGATGGAAAATGTAACAAGAGGAGGGGACTGGTGGAGAGTAACAGTTAGCCTGCCCATATCAATGATGAAAGGGATAGCTGAAGAGTCATCCTTTATCCCATAAAAACAGATGGCATCAAAGACCGTATATAATGTATACAGCCAGATTGTCTATGCTCACCTCTAAGCTCCGAGGGTAGCTTGAAAAATCAAACCCCAAAGTATCAACAATAAAGCACACTTCCTGGCAGGGTGAGTCACTCAGTAGAAAGCAATTATCAACTGATTTTAAGTGGAAGCCAGCTGCTTTCTTAAATGACCTACTATACAGAGGGAATTTTATGGCAGGGTACAATCCAAACATTAAAAAAAAAGAAAGAAACAAAGACAGACTTCTTGATTTCTGCTTTTACAGTTTCAGGGCAGCAAAGAAAATAAGTATGTGTACCCCATCAACAGCAGATGCATGCAGGAAGAATTGCATTTTAGCTGTAAGGTTTAACCTGATGTATTAAAAAAGAAATAATGGGGAAAAAACTACCTCACTGTTTACACAAGATGATTTTATCACTTGTGGAGCCGGATTGGTACTCTAGGAAAGCACAGCTTCTGTGTTCTGGCTAAAATGATGTGGATTGCTTTTTGCTATACAATTGCCTTGAAGTCAACTATTTTACCAATAGGTTTTATATAGGCTATTTCTTAAAATGCATTAGCATGTAACAACCTCATGCATGTTAATGGCAGAATCATTATTATATCTAGGATAGATCTATCATTGGGGTCAAAATGGCCACTTAGCCTTGTTTAGATCGTTCATTGGTCTTCCAAATAGGAATTTGTACTGGCAAGGCCACACATCCACTTTAAATTAAAATTTGGGGAAAGTGGGGCCTAGTTTGTCTGAAAATAGGGAATTTTTGCATCAATTCTATTTCCAATCCTCATGTTCCATATTTATAGGAAACTACTGAAGAAGGATTTACATGTGACAGATATTAGTCATGCTGCTTAATGCATCAATTGGAAGTGCTCAGATACCACAGTGATGGGTGCTGTGACAAATATTGCAACCCCATGCAATATCTTTGGGGATCCTATTGTATTACGGTTATGAATGGTTTCTGCATTATTGTGTTTTACTCCATGGGAGAGGATTATCACAGTTCCTACAGAAACTAAAACAGCTGGGGATAATTAAGGTGAAGCACTGAGGTTGGAAAAACCTCCAGCGAAGTAACACTACATGGGAAGGCTTGCGTATATTGATTCAAACTGGGTTTTCTGAGACCAACAGACAAAGAAAGGGCTTTGGGTATAAAAAGGCTGCATTTGAACTGAGTCAGGGCCTTCTTCTGATCCAGCAGATGGACAGAAACTTCTGTTCAGTGGAGGGTCCCAAACCCCCTTTATGCTGAAGGGTTGGAAGGACATTGAACTACTAGAGCCCCATAAGACTGATGGGTGAGCTCTGATAAACTTTTAGCATGCGGATAGGAAATTTTATTGCTTTTATGTTTTCTCAGCAATACTTTTACCTTAAAAATTAGCATTACTTAGCAAGAGCTGTGTGGTAACTTGTAACTGCTGGCAATACACTTTTCATAGCCGTTGGAGAGAAAGCAAAGCACCGGTGTTGGCCTCGATGCAGATTGACTTGCTGGGGATATCACAGTGTAAGCCATGGAGCTCTGAGGCCTTAAAACTCCTGGTCAGAAGTGAGTGAGATGTGGGTCTCTGCCCAAGAGATGTGATGGCTGGGTGCCAGAAACCTTAAGTGGGTGCCCCCAACGGACCACAGCACGGGAATACAGGTGCAGTTACCCTGAAACTGTGACAGGTGGGTTATAAGAATCTGAATAGAATAGAATCCTAAATAAAATACAAATGATTACAAAAGACTGAAACAATAATGCAATAATGAAGAACTTTTTAAAAAACATAAGGTTAAACAGAAATATCAACATACAATAAGTTGGATAGTACAACACTCATGCAAATCTATGGACTATAAGACAAGAATTGTGGATCGGTAATATAAGATGAATGACCAAACTACTAGACAAATTGTTGGCTGACTACTGTTCCCTTACACAGATGTGTTGAGTGCACTAAATTTAACCATCCATTTTTGCTCATTTGAAAGACATTGTTCCAGTGCGATATAATTTTTTGTATTACTGGTGTGGGCAAACTAGCCGCTATGATTTGGAGGGGGATTATTTATTATCATCTGTCTTCCGGAGTAACAAACCTGATTATTATATATCAAAAAAGAAAGCTCTGATATGTGGTAGCTAGACAATGGATAAAATTTCAAACTTAGGTGCAGAAGTTAACCATCAGGGGACACAGAAAGAACGCTGGCAACAAGGCACTTGGATGCCAATATTGCTCTGTGCAATATGAAATACTGAATGAGGTTCAGGCCAAGGATACAGATTTAAGGTGCTTATTGTTTTACTCCATTCTGAGTTCTAGACATTAGTGTCAAGGTTGCCTTGGAGATGCATTTGCAAGGCTGGGAGTCTCTGAAATCTGCCTGCAACAGATTTTTCTAAAAGCTTGTATGTGAAAGAAGGGGAAGAGAGCATATCTGGCAAATCAGTTTACATTCGTCATCAATGTCAGTTATCTTTTAACTAGTAAGTCTCCTTCCAGGAGGCTATCATGTAATTTCTCATTGGATAATAAGTGGAGGGAAAGTCACCAATGTGTTTAAGCTACATTTCACTAGCAGGTCACCACAAAAGAAATAAATTAGTGGAATATTAAATCCTTTCGGTTTTGAAATTCTGATTTTAAAACATTTCTTCTTATGATGTGATGTTTACCATATTTTATACTGTGTGTTTTATCCCAACTTGTAACTATAGCAAATAAATACTGCTAGTGAGAGGTAAAGAGCCCCTGCATGGTTTGGTTTGGAAGAGGCTTTTGTACTAATTTCTGGGGCTTCAGCTTGAAGGGGGTGGCAAATTGAACCTTCAGGAACCACTCTCACCCCTGCTGGTTTGGAGCACCCCTTACTTGAATTCTGGGGTTGTGCTTGGGACTGTTTTCAGGGTACCCAGGATTGTGTGTCACCTTGTTACCACCTGCCTCCAGCGTGAGGCAGTCTTCGCTGTGGTGGCTGCATGTTAGCTCTCTCACATCAGCACCCCTTTAGCCACTCAAACACTGTCCTCTGGGCTATGCCAGCCCTGTCTTTGCCTTGCAGGTTAAGAATAAACACACCCCAGTCCCCGAGTCCCCTTGAAGTGTTCCCTGTGATAACCAGCCACTGACAGTGCTACTTACAGAAATCCCAGACCCTCTGCTCCTTTACCTTAACTCACTGCTCCTGTATAACACACCGCACTTGTGAGCACGTATATTAAAACAAAAGAAGGGTTATTTAAGAGAGAATAGAGATTCCACTAGAAACAAGAGTGTGGTGGAAGCAGATGGTTACAATACAAAACAAAATCAGAAAATGTGAACTACCAGGGCCTGCACTTATTAATAGCTTCCTTTCCTATCTAACAAAGTAGGTCCCCCCTCCCCCTCCAACATTCAGTCTGTTGAAGGGCTGGCTGGATTCACAGGAACCAGGATCCAATCTTTCATGAGTTTCATGACATTGGTTCATGGAGTTTCATGACATTGGTGTTGGTCGTGCTTTGAGCAGGGGATTGGACTAGATGACTTCCTGAGGTCTCCTTCAACCCTAATATTCTATGATTCTATGAGACACCCATGCTCAGCAAAATGTCTCCTTAGTGGATGGATGCAGAGTCCTTTTCTCCATGCTGTGATATACTGAATCAGTCTTTTGTCTTTATTCACAGACACAGTGAGCCCTTTTTTTTTTTACCTCCAAGTGATAGTTTTCTATTGAATTTTTTGAGTTGATGCAACAGTGGACAATTGAGCAATACATTACATAACCAGCTAGCCAGGGAGGGGTGAAAACACCCTCCCACTTGAATGGGCCAGCACTGAAATACATGATTCCCTGATGGCTCACTTTCTCTCCAAGATCATAAGGGCATAATTCTCAATATAGTTACATTATTCTTTAAATAATTGCAATGATTATGAGTATCAATAACTTAGAAGTGTACAGTAGAGACCTCGCATGCTACCCTTCGGGGATAAATACCATGAAAGCGGTGTATTGGATATAGTGATTTTGCCAGGTTTGAGATAGGTGTTGCTTGTAAAGAACCACAAACCCTTTGCCCATTGCCACTAATGGGCTTCTGTGTCACAGTGTTCTGTACTGGGGACAGGTGACCCTTCCCAGGGCTTCAGGGCCATCTCACCGTCTTTCACTGCTCATTAAGGGCCACTTCCCCTCCCCCACACCTATTTCATACAGTTTAAGGCCAGAGGGGACCATTAGATCACCTAGTCAGACCTCCCATATAACACAGGCCATTGGATTTTGTCCAGCTTCCCCTGCATTAAGTCCAATAACTTGGAGGAGACTAAATCATTCTCAGGTGACTAAACTGTTGTGTGCCACAAGCAGAAAACAGGGAACCACAATGAAATTGGAACTGATCTTCAGGTGCCAGGAGCTGGTCTGAGCCCTCTCACCTTAGGACAATGGGCCTGGGGTCTGTGGAGACATTTCTTCCCCTGCAGAAGATGAGTGCTGGGCTGAGGCAAGGACAGACAGTGCTCCATAGTCCATAGCACAATTGGTACTAGTTTCCTAGCTACTGTATTCGGCATTATGAAGCACAAGTTGCCCCTGCCTCAGTCTCGCAGCTGCCTGAAGTGAGGAGAGGGATGTGTTTCCTCTCTTCCACCGTCCTGTGTGTGGTCGGGCCACTTCCTGCTCTCCAAAAGACCCCCTCACTTAGGCTAAGTTCAGGATTCTCACCAAACACAGCCCTACTAATGTGTGTCTAACACTGGAAATCTTAACATCTATTTTTAATCAATCTAGGTTAGTGTTCTCCTGCTATGTTAGTTTCTCCTGCTATGCTCCTGACACCAATGGGAATAAAAAGCATATTTTGACATTATGTGTAGTCAATATCTGGATTTCATGGCATAAGGATTTTGGGGGAATGTTAAAGTCTGTTTCAAACCAAATAGTGGTAGTGTAGGCAAGCCCAATTTACTTTAAGTTTTATTTTGTACTGCATTTATATTCAATTAATATTTAGCATTATTCCCAGTGAGTGTCCCTCTTTGAACAAAAAACTTTGAGCTCCTGACCTAACCCTTTCTTTCTCCTCCAGCACAATAAATTCTTAACAAGGTGCTTACAAAATTATAAGCTCTATGGTATGTATGTGACCTTTTCACTTCACCCGCCCTGAGGTACAGTCTCTCTGGGGTAGATGTGGCCACTACAGCAATATCACACTGCAGTTTATGATATGAAGAGAGGATGCATTAACCACCCGAAGAGGCAGGGGAATTTAGATATTTGGAATGGACTCAAGTTGGAATTGAGCCAGGACATCATGGGTAAAACCCCAGTGTGACGTTGTGCAGTCTATATGGTTTTATAAAAATATGGTAATGAGTGAATGTAATGTAACTGGAATATGCTTCATGCAAAAGGTCTCTTGTAAGGTATCATTGCAAAGCTTATAATCTACTGAGTGTGGTCATCCTATTTGTATAAATGTACCACTCTTGTATCTGGGACTAGAAATATGAAATATAACTCTGAGGGCCTATTGTAATTATGCAAAGTGTGGGCCATTGATGGTGGTTTGGAATCTTAATGGCTCCCATCAACCAGGACAATTGACTGGGGCTCTGTTTGCAAGCAAGCCTTCCTGTGAGTCAGGCTGGAAGGAATGGAGGCTTGGGATCTTACAGTGACATGTGATCATGTCACATGAACTGGAATCCATCTTTAACCTGGTGCTTTTCCAGTGAGGGGGGGTGGAAACCCAGAGAGAGACAAAGGATTCCCACCTTATGCAAAAGATATATAAAGGGGTAGAACAGAACAGAGGGGAGAGGAGCCATCATGAAGAATCCCCTAGCTACCACCTGAGCTGGAACAAGAGCTGTACCAGGGGAAAGAATTGTGCCCAGGCCTGGAAGGTGTCCAGTCTGAGGAAAAAACTTACTGAAGCATCTCTGAGGGTGAGATTATCTGTATTCAGTTTAATTAGACGTAGATTTGTGCATTTTGCTTGGTGACTTACTTTGTTTTGTCTATTACTACTTGGAACCACTTAAATCCTACTTTCTGTATTTAATAAAATCACTTTTTACTTATTAATTAACTCCGAGCATGTATTAATACCTGAGGGAGCAAACAACTGTGCATATCTCTCTATCAGTGTTATAGAGGGCAAACAATTTATGAGTTTACCCTGCATAAGCTTTATACAGGGTAAAACGGATTTATTTGGGTTTAGATCCCATTGGGAGTTGGGCATCTGAGTGCTAAAGACAGGAACACTTCTGTGAGCTGCTTTCAGGTAAACCTGCAGCTTTGGGACAAGTAATTCAGACCCTGGATCTGTGTTGGAGCAGATGGGAGTGTCTCGCTCAGCAAGACAGGGTGCTGGGGTCCTGAGCTGGCAGGGAAAACAGGAGCAGAGGTAATATTGGCACATCAGGTGGCAGCTCCCAGGGAGTTTCTGTGATCCAACCTGTCACACCCTGCTCTTGCAGAAAGTACCACATTTTGTTTGGCTTTTAAACAGCTCAGAATAAACTGGGCCTTGGTGTCAAATTTCACCTCCTCCAGCAATTGTATGCTTCCCTGCACCATCCCAGGGTATTGTTTCACTCTGACTCAGAGTGTTGAATCATGGCCACCTCATGTTTTCCCTAGAGTACTAACCTAGCCTGATGCAGCTTAGCTAATGAGATCTGAATGGACTTAAGCCCAAAGCGGTATGGTGTAAATATGTAAACTACACTCCGGGCATGGGATTTTGCATTATACTGTTAGGTTGTGACACATATACAGTAAAATAGGTTGGGCATATAGAGAGTGGCTTTGATAATGAAAGTCAAATATGGTCTAATGATCATAGAAATTGGTTTTGGACAAATAGGGTTTGGTAGCCAAGAGGTGACTAACTATGAAAAGGGCACATATGTAAACTTGTGCTGAATGCAGATTGGAGCAGCAAGTTATGTAGATCTGCTTGGGCCTTTTAGGTGTGGCTCGTTTGTCAGAAACTGGGTCTGATAGATTGAATCATAATTAAATTTACATCAGTGTTAACAGACAAAGCAAAACATGAGGTAGCCCTCTAGAAAGCTGTTTGGTTTTCTTGGTCACAAAAAAACCTCTGAAAACCCCAAGAAAGTCCTGTCATTAAGGAAAAGATCTACCGTATTTAATAAGAATGGAGCCAATAGAACTGAATTTTATTCATTATTATACAAAGATGTAATAGGTCCATGTAGAAATATATAGAAAAATGTCGAGAACTTGTGCCAATGAGTGCACAAACACAGAGTAGCAAATGATCCCTGCCTCAGAAAATTATATTCTAAATAGCCAGGCAGAGGAAAGCTAGGGAAAAGAATATAACCCACAAGCAAAGTGATGGTCTGCAAGTGTCATGTTCTTTCCACAATTATTTTGGTGGGGTAGGAGGACAGATTGGTGGTGGATTTTTTGGCTGTTTGTGTGTTTTAATTCTTTGTGTTGGATGGATTTAGCTAAAGAGAAAGACAAAATAAAGGAGAGGGGACACTGATAGATGGGAGATAAGAGAGGAAGGATAGGGACAAAAGGGCAGGAAGGAAAGAGGGGAGCAAAGAGGGTAGATGAAGTGAGGCTGATGTGAAGAAATTCTGTTTGCTCCTGCCCCTACCACCTGCCACAATCCGTTCAAGGGAGAGAATGTCCAGAGAGAAAACTTTGTAGAAGACTGTGATTATATCGTTGTTGTCTGAACATATCTGCTTGAACTGCTTTTGCTAGCTAGAGATAGGGATGGTTTAGAGGGTTGGATGCTGTTATGGGTGTAAGGCAATCTGGGCTCAACTCCCCTCTCAGCCATAGAATTTGTGTTATCTTGAGCAAGTCACTAATTCTATACTTTATCTCAGTTCCCCATCTGTGAAGTGGGGATAATACATCCTATCTCGCAGGAAGCTGTGTTGTGAGGATAAAATCCATTAATACCTGTGAGGCACTAAGATAGAAGCCATGAGGATGGTGTGGATTCACACTGAGAGTTAAATTATATTTATGTGAAATTCTGAAATCTGTCTACTCCAAAGTCCTGTGTATTTTATATGAGGAATGTTTGTGACCAAACATCTGAGAATTCAGTTTCAAATCTTATTTTTCCTTCCTGCTTAGAGGCTGATTGATATTTTCTCACCCCTTCAGCTGCCTCTGATTAGAATAAAGCTAAGTGGCATTTTGAGGAGGATGGTTACACAGGGTTTGAGCCGATATGCTCATTAAGGGAGCATCTTTCCACCATCCCTCATTCCCTCCCCACCTAACACACAAAAGACACACACTACAAGATCCTCCCAGAACCACCCGCTGAGGTGAAGGAGTCACACACAACATCTGGTCAGAGATGCCTTTTTTGGTGCCCAAGATCAGGGCTGGTTGAACAAACATCCGGAGGTGACAGGGATGCAGTCACTCCTCTTGGAAGTGGGAGTTGTGTTCATCTTGATGCAGAGAAAAGATTCTAACTTGTGCAGAGCATTAACTGAATTATCAACCTTGGCGTCTCATCCTCCCTGGAACAGAGATGATGTAAAGTGTGTGTGTGGGGGGGGGGGGGATGAACTGTCTGTGGCTCCAGACATTTATTAGATATCTGGGGCAGGCTGTAAATGTCACCAGGGCAGATGATGATGGTGGGGTGGAGAGGGAACACTGGACATCTTCTCCCTTCAGTTCTTTCTTATCCTAGTGCCTTAGGGTTTTAGCATCCAATCCTGCTTCCCTTGAAGTCAATAGTTTTGCCATTGACTTCAAGGGGATAAGGATCCAGCCCTTAATTTCAATTTCCACTTATATCCTCACCCTAAGCACCATTGTCTGCTTTGTTAATGAACTTTCCTAACTCATTATTTGTTCCAGCACAAGTAATTGCTCCTCCTCTGTTCTATGTAGTAAAATAAATGGAAAAATCCAGCCAAATAATTGATAAATATGGACTGTGCTATTTATAGCCTCTCTGGAAAGTGGTGAGGAGTGAGAAGGCGGCTGTCATTGCTGAAGCGTGAAAAGCTTCAACCTAGGCAATCTGAGAATGCAAACATGTATCTCGGCAGGAGGGAAGGGTGCACTGGCTTTCTTTCTGGAAAAAGAAATTAAAGCTTACTGTGTTCAGCAGCTGCCTTTGGACCATCTAAAATAAACCTCTCTGCACTGATTCTTATCTAGCTCAGCTCCTATCATCTTGAAGAAAATCAATCTAAGTAAAACACCAGCCCCTTGCCGAGATGCATCATCAGAAAAAAAAAGCAATTTTTCATAAGTTGGAAACCTCTGCAGTGTTCCCTTCGCTGCATTTTCATGTCTAGTCTAGCAGCTGAACAACCTAGAGGTATCTACCAGTAGGGCTGTATGTACCGTACAGTCCACCAGGTACACCAGGGATAATTGCAGACACAGTATGCTGCAAGGCAAAATTAGCAGGGTTCCATGGCTCCATTTAGGGACAAAATAAACTGCCTGAAGCTCCCCCTCCTGTTTTCATTAGTGGCTAGAATTTTCATAGCAGCTCAAGGGAGGGAGGTCCCCAGCTCCTACCGTAACAGGCCCAGGCCCTTTGAAAATCTCAGCCATTACGATTGTTCTTCTTTCCTGGCTGTGGACCTCTTTGCAAAAGCTCTGACTGAGTCCCATCCTACTATGTTCAGATAGAGGTGTTCAAACACTCCTTTACCTCAGAGTCTGCTCTCCAGCACCCATCCCAGGTTAAAAAAACAAATCATGCATAGTCTCAATGATCCACCCGGAAGAGTTGAGAAAGAAATGAACCTTTGGGGTCTGAGTTTTAATTCTGGACCACACTTCGATACCACAATGATAGGCACTCTCTAAAATCTTAAGGAAGAGGCAGAAGAGAGAATTCTACTACAGCAGAGGTACTCAAGTTGTGGTCACTGGGGCACTCTCTAGCAAACTGCAGAAAATAGGCTGGTCACATGACACTGGCTCTCCTCCTTGTTTCTAGCAACTATGTTGCATTAGTATACAGGTAAAATATAATAAAATTAATATGGCTCTTCCATATCAGCAATTGCTGTGATTACCATAGGAATGTCATGCTATTGTAAGTGAGAGGGGAAATGATTTACACAATTATAATGGGAGGAGAACTGTCTGAGAAAATGTAATCTGTATTTCCTATTAACATTGACATAGGGTAGCAAAGGTGATTGAGCAAAGACTATATCCTTCAGAATGATCCTTAGTACAAGTTTCCTTCTAACCCTACCTCCCCCAAGCTGGGACATCAGCTCTGTATTTATTATAGCAAGCATCTAGAAAAAAAATTCTAAATGCTTTTTACGCAACCACTTCCTTGGTCTGTGCTCTGCTCCTGAGTTAGGGGAGAGACATGTTCTTGTATTGAATTAATTCTTAAGAGATACTCCTGGCTGAGATATGAGGGAGGACACAACTCACAACTCAACCATGGAGGGTGAGAAATTTTGGACCAAAAATTTATAATTGAGCCAGCACTGAATGATCCTGAACTCCCAACCAGTGTAATGGGGGGCGGGGGAGGAGGGGGGAAAGCAGGAATTCTATACTTGGGAGGAAAGAACACTAACATCTTTCCTCTTACCCTCCATATAACCACCAAAGATTTATTCAGCTCCTATCACAACCTCCTAATATAGGTTCCAATCCCTCAAGTATTGAAGTCAGTAGGTGTTTTGCCTTTTGACTTCAAATGGCAGCAAAATCGGGCCCCTACCTTTCTTCATATCAAGTCAAGAGAGTTTTACAATCATTTTAAACCCTTCACTACACATGGATATCAGCTTCCTTCAGCTGCAGGCCTCTCAAACATTGGATGGGGTACCTTTGTGGCAAGAGTATGTGTACTCACCAGCGTAACCTGTTGTAGATGTGGTTTAAGACGTCTGAAGCCACAAGCAGAACTCCAAACTATGTGAGCTTTAAGATGTTCCTAGTCACCAGGAGTCCTGCATCAAGTCTGACTTCTCCCAGCCCCTTCCCTGTGTTTCTTACTCTGGCTCTGTAGGCTCAGGTCCTTTTAAAGAAATGAATGCATAATTGCTCCTGCTGTAAGACATATTCCAGTGGTTCTCAAACTTTTATATTGGTGACCCCTTTCACACAGCAAGCCTCTCAGTGCAGGCCCCCCCGCCTTATAAATTAAAAACATTTTTTTTATATTTAACACTATTATAAATGCTGGAGATGAAGAGGGTTTGGGAGTAGAGGCTGACCGCTTGCGACCCCCCCCACGTAATAACCTCACGACCCCCTGAGGGGTCATGAGCCCCAGTTTGAGAACTCCTGATCTATTCCTGTCCTACCTGTCAACTCTCGCCTGCTCTTCTGGGTTTTTTGTCCTTTTCCTCATTTTTTTTCTCTGCTTGTTCTTTCTCTTTCTTTCCCTCTTTCCCCCTCTCCAATATACCTATAGGGTGGGATTTTCAAAAGTGTGCATCATTGGCCTAGTTCCACTCCCACTGAAGTCAATGGGAGATTTACAACTGACTTCAATGGGAGCTGAGGCCAATACTAAGCACTTTGTAAAATCTGCCTGGTATTTTCTTGTTTGTTCCCTAGTCTCCAGGCTCCAATTTCCCCATCACTTTCTTTGTAACTCTCATTCATACTTATTTGTTCAGGACTTTTCTTCCCTGCTGCCTCATGAACAGGTTTTCTTTTGTCCTCCCACTCCCTGCCACAATCCAGTGCTCACCTCTGTTAGTTACCTGAACATGGTGGCTGTTTGGCTCAGTTGGCTTAGGCTTGCCACTTGTGGAATGGCCCAGGGTCAGTGTGAGGCATTGTTTCCACTCCGATTGGATTTGTGGGATGACTGGGAAGCTTCCGAGAGGGAGGTAAAAGTGTAAAGCAACACAGTATAGCAGCGGCAAGAACTGAATGAGTATGTGTGTGTATGCGCGTGTGCGTGCTCGCTCACTCTTTTTTGGGGAATGACCATACTCCATAGCTTACAATGTCCTCATTCCTAGAGTGCTCTCATACAAACATTCTCCTAAATTCCAGACAGAACAACCCCCCAAAAATAACCATCCAACTACTCCAAGATAGTCAAAGGTACCAGACCTGGTATGGGCCTTATTAAATTAAACAAACTTTGAGCTGCTATACCAAATAGTCTGAGATACAATGTTCCCTCACAAAAAAAAAAAAAAAAAAAAAAAAGAACAATTTTCAAATACTGCAATATCTCTGATTTTTCAAGATCTTATACCTAATAAATGCCTTGGCTATTTTCCTCCTTATGCCCGCTGCAGCCCAGCTTAAAAAAAAAAAAAAAAAAAAAAAAAAAGTCTTCTGCCAGAAGTGTGCATATGAGAAATTTCCAACAGATCAGTTGAGTTTTGGCGAAGTTGGGGAGGAGCAGAAAATGGGGCTAAGTTGCACAAGTTTTACGATGGAGAAACTACCTTCTCTGCATAATAAGGAACAAAAGATCATGGCTTAAATGTCATTGAATAAGGGATCTGAAAGGAAAGCTAATGAAATGTGGATGTTGGAGCACTTACAATAGTTCTGAAACAGCTGGCAATCAAGAGTAGGAATGACATATTTTTATTACAAAATAAAAGTTATATTTCAGATAATCTTGCCACAGGGGAAGGATTCTACAAGTTGTATAATGTATTTTTGCAGACCTTTGGCTAGCCAGAAAAAGTATCTGAATTTTCCATTGTATCTAGTTACCAGAGCTATGAGGAACTTTTGTTAAAAAAGCCTATGAAACTATGAAAAATTCATAGACAAAATAAAAAAAGATCTATTTGCCCATACAGTTCATCACCCTGCCAATCCATGATTATTTCAAACAGGACATTTTCTAGCATTTTTGCTCTGTCTTGTTTTAAAAGTCCCAAGAAATATAGCTTTTACCACTTCCCTATGCAGGTTATTCCAGAATTTAATAGATCTCACTCAGAAATGTCTTTTTTTTTTTTCAATATCCAGTGTGATTTTTCTCTTTCATAATCTTATCCTTCTTTCTTTGGTTTCTACATCCTTTCAGATAGCTGTGTCTTTATACAATTCCCTCATTTATCATTGCTTAATTAAATGATACATCTCTAACTTTCGTAATCACCCAGCCTTAGAATTTGTGACTTTGCCTTCTGAAATTTGTTACTATCTTTCTGTTTACAAGCTGTACAAACTAAATACAGTACTTCTGGGGCAATTGCATGACAACCATAAATAAGAGGACTGTCATCTCCCTGTTGTATGAAATGGCTTTGCACATACAGCCCAAATTTGCACTGGTCTTTTTAGCTGCCGTATCACATTACAAACACATTTCACTAGCATCCCCAGGTCTCAGTCAACATTACTGACTCCCAGGTTTCTCTTTTCTCCCCATTCAATGTGTGCTCTGGATTATTAGCTAGTTTTATTAGCTTTGCTATTTTCTGTCCATGCATCTAATCTCTCTAGGTCCCTTATATTATGTCTCTCTATTTAATGGTGTTTGCAACTCCTCCCAATTTAGTATCATATGCAAATTTCACTAAAGTACTATTTACTTGCTCTTCTAGATCATTAATGAAGATGTTAAATGAGATTAATTTTAATGCTTATGCCAGTAGTATTCTACTAGATCACCTTTCTACAACTCAATAATTTGCTACATATCAATATCCTTTGTTTCCTATCTTGTCAGCAATTTTCAATCCACATGATAACTAAAGAGTGGCTTGGATGGAAACTAATTGTTGAATTAATATCTTGTGAAACATAGTATTAAATACTTAACTAAAATCCAAATATACAACATCTGCTGTGATCCTGTCTTCCATTGGTTTGGTGATTTAAAATAAAACAGTCAAGTTTGTTGGGCAAGATTTGTTCTGTCGTTGCCGCTTATTGCTGGTGGTTCACTTGGATTTTGTAACCTTTACTCATGTTTAAAACAACCTTATTCCACAAGCAATCCATAAAAATCAATAACACTACTTACGATGTAAAGAACTACTCATGATTAAGGGTGGAAGAATCTGTCCTGATATGTTTAGTGAGTATTTTCTGCGTATTTGGCTTAATTATTTTTCTATTGATAAACTTACATCTAGGATATGATGTTTGCTAGGATTGTTTTTCTTTCCTCTTTTTTAAAGATTAGTATTACATTTGCTTATCTCTAGTATCTCCCCTATCAGAGGGGTAGCCGTGTTAGTCTGGATCTGTAAAAAATGACAGAGTCCTGTGGCACCTTATAGACTAACAGATGTATTGGAGCATACGCTTTCGTGGGTGAATGCCCACTTCGTCAGACGCATTCATCTCCCCTGTTATCTGTAATATTCTCTACTCCCCAAAAATTGCACCAGTTTAACTTAAATTGATATTTTGGTTTAATTTCAACCAGTTCCTAATCAATGTAAATTAAAGTGAAGTTAACCAAAATAAGAGCAGCCACACAGAGGTTTTTATTAGTTTAACTAAATCAGTTTACAACACCATCAGTTAAACCGGTGCAACTTTCTACTGTAGACCAGGCATGTGACTTATAAAGTACAATTGTCGGCAGTTAATGCCCTAGGATATCATTAAGATTAGCTGAATTCTATATGTTCACATTTTCCAAGCTATTTTAAGCAGTTTTCCTTCCTTCTAATTATTTCAAACTTTTCAATATTGTGCAAAGGGACCTCCTTCGCCTAGCCGGACTTAGCATTTCTCCCTCTGGCCATGGGCTGGCCTGGAGTAAAGCAATCCCACTCGGGAGAGTTTTTATGCCTCACTTGGATTTATTTTCCAGTATTTACAAGGTGAGTCTCAGGGCAGGCCAGAGCAGTATTCTTCAGCTAAACAAAAGAAACTAGATCATAAAACAAAAAGGCAATACTTTTCCTACTGCCCCTCCGGGGTGCTGCCCTGTTATGCTAGTTGACCTGAGGTAACTTCTTTTCAACTCATAGGCAAAGAGCCTTCACCATTCTAGGGCTGACATGCCTGCCACTCTCTTATAGTTGTCCAGCCTGACTTTGTCACAATATATATTATTCTTGTTGATGACAGATTTGATAACAGTGTAAATTATCTCAGTCTCTCTTGCAGCACATTATTTATTATTCATCTTCATTTATTAATGAATCTGCTTTCTCCCTGTTCCCTAATTCCTCTGATACATTTCTAAAAGTCCTTCATATTCCCCTCAATAACTCTGGCAAGCATTAACTCATTTTGCTTCTTTGTCACCTGGTATCAGGTTTCTCTGCAAAACTGAAACTTAGCAGAGATTCATTGAAAGGTTCTTAAACCTTCCAAATAAGGCAGGATCCAGTTTCAAGTGAATTTGCTCCCATTTATGGATTTCTGTCAAAACCAAACAAAACTTGTGGTGGTAGCAATAAGCCAAATCTCTCTCCAAGGTCAATGGAGTTATGAATTTGGCCCAGTGCCTTCTGACAAAGCCTTACATTTTTGCCTGTTTTTTATGCACAACTAGTTGTGATTTTTGACTGAGCTTTGTTTTGAATTTTAGAGTTGTTCAAACCCAAAACTTAATGCAAAGTTCAGAAGGGAAAAAACCCATGCAGATCAGAACTGAGGACAAGGTTTGCATGAACCCCTATTAATTGTAATTCCACCCAGCTTTACTAGTTACTGAAAGATCTATGAGCTCTCACAGATATTTGAGAACTGGTCTTTGCATAAAACCTTTATATTGATAGGGCCAAATTATGCCACCTAAAAGGCAGAGGCGCTCTGGGAAAAGGAAGAGATGCATCACCCAATCAGTGGCTGGAGGCATTATGCCTGCAGAAGCTACAATGCCTCCCTAGGGCCAGATTTTCAAAAGAGCTTCTCTCCCCTACAGGCATCTAAATGAAGTGGTGAGATTTTCAAAAGTGCTCAGCACCCAGCATCTCCCACTGAGAACAATTGGGGATCTCTGTCTTCGGCTGCTGAGCACTCTGGGAAAGCTGACCGTTGCATTTAGATTCCTAAATGGGAGTTGAGCTATTGTGAAAAACTAGCTCCCTCCTAATCCTGCCAGTACGAAGGAGGTGTGTTTTTGTCAAAAAATGTCCCTTCAGGACCAGCCATTGTTGCAGGATTATTAGCTATTCCTTCCCAACTCAGACGTTTGCACACTGGAGTGCCGAGAGCCACATTATGTCTGCCTTTTACTGGCTTCCGCCCAATTTCCCCCACTAGTGAATCCAGCAGGGCTAATCTTAATTTAGCCTTGATTGTTTATACATTCCACTGCCGTGGAATGATTGGCCTGATTTTCCACCTGTTACACCAGTTCTGTGCCAGAATAACTCCATTGACTTGTATACAAGAGTGGAGAATTGGGCCTTTTGTAGTAGGAATGTTTTATCCATTAGGAGGTGTGTGTGTTGAAGGAAAGGTCTTTATTTCTGTTTGTTTTCTCCCTAGTTCATAATTAGACCAATCAATGTGCTTAGGCAAAAAGCAAGGAGATAACAGCATTATCATTCTTTGGTGAATGAGTCTCTGTTCTGGTTGAAACCATGTATCACAGATTACTGTATATAATTACTGTTGTTTCTGAGTGTCGAGAGATTTTACAATTACCTTTTCAAATGAAAATTGATCAAGGCTGAATATCCAAGGAAATGAGAGAGAAAAGTTCAAAAAGTCTGTTCTAGGACGCTTCAATGTATAGTGTAAGGGGGCTTAAAATGCAACTGTTATGAATTCACAGAGGGCCCAAGTGCTTGCACTGGTCTGCTGTGGAGGTTGTTTTAACTGGGAAACCATAATAAGACAGTCTAGAATGTAATAAAAGGGAAAAAATGGCTACCTTTTGGAATTTCAACAGATGGTTGTGCGTTAGATTTCTTTCCTTTACTCCCATACAAACTAAAATCCATGCCAGCTATTAGTCATTTCACTTAAAATAACTACACTCATAGGAAAAAGGTAGAGCACTTCAATATTTACATTATTATTGAAGACTTCTATCTGTCTAGACCAGAGGTGGGCAAACCACATCTGGCCCGCGGACCCTCCTGCCTGTCCCCTGAGCTCCTGGCCCGGGAAGCCAGCCCCCTGCCCCTCTCCTGCTGTTCCCCAGTGCGCCAAGCTGCCAGCGCGATGCTCTGGGCAGCCGGGCAGCGCAGCTACAGAGCCCGGCCTGACCCAGTGCTCTGTGCTGCACTGTGGCATGGCTGGCTCCAGCCGGGTGGAGCAGCCACCGGTGCTCCAGGAAGCGTGGTAAGGGGGCAGGGAGCAGGGAGGGTTGGATGGAGGGCAGGGGAGTTTGGAGTGGTGGTCAGGGGGCAGGGGTGTGGATAGGGGTCGGGGTGGTCAGAGGGCAGGGAACAGGGGGGTTGAATGGGTGCAGGGGTCCCAGGGAGGCAGTCAGGAAGGAGAGGTTGGATGGGGCAGTGGGGGGCAGTCAGGGGTGGGGGTTCCGGGGGCGGTCAGGGGACAGGGAGCGGGGGAGCAGGCGGATGGGGTTCCGGGGAGGGCATCAGGGAACAGGGGGGGTTGGATGGGGCAGGAGTCCTGGGGGGGGCATCAGGGGGTCAGAAGCAGGAGGGAGGGATAGGGGGCAGGGGCTGGGCCACGCCTGGCTGTTTGGGGAGGCACAGCCTCCCCTAACCGGCCCTCCATACAATTTCTGAAACTCGATGTGGCCCTCAGGCCAAAAAGTTTGCCCACCCCTGGTCTAGACAATAAGAGAGGGCTCTGTTTCCAGGGATTTTTGTTTTGGGCGCCTCCTTGGATCGCAACATTTCCCCCTTTATGTCCTAATCCAAAGCATAACGTTTAGGGATAGCTCAGTGGTTTGAGCATTGGTCTGCTAAAACCAGGGTTGTGAGTTCAATCCTTAAGGGGGCCATTTAGGGATCTGGGGCAAAAATCTGTCTGGGGATTGGTCCTGCTTTAAGCAAGGGGTTGGAGTAGATGATCTCCTGAGGTCCTTTCCAACCCTGATATTCTATGAAAAGGATGGAGATGGCTCCCTTCAGAGCTCATGAGTGTCTCAGCCAGAAAGAGGATTACTTCAGAGTGTTCCACTTGGAGCTAAGCATGATAACAATTCTGTATCTGCCAGACATTCATGAGGATGATGGAATTTACCTTAAAAGATTCTGGGTGTGTCTTTGTCCATTGGTTTCTCCCACTCCCATCTTTATCTTTTACAATAAATATGTCTTACAACATTTACATAGCGTCTTTCATCTCAAATGATTTGCAAACTGCATATGGTCTGTATCCTGCAGCTGCTTTGCAGTGGAGGTCAGCAGCAGGTAATTGATACACAGCACACTACACGACAGTGTCGGAGAATTTTAGCTAAGGACAGCCTACTTTCATGAAAGGTTCCCAAAAACCTTACAGAGCAGATGGAGGTTCCCCCAGAAGGACCCCTACTTCATGAAATTCAGATTCCAGGATGAAGGGCTTAGTCAGCCCTTCCAGGATTCACACTTGTTTCAAGGAGTTGAAATATTTCCACTCAGAAAATTAGGCTCCTGTATCATCTCCTCCTGGCTCTACCTCCTGTCCTTTTCTCCTTTTTGGGTGCTTTCTCTCTGTCGCTTCTTTTTTCTGTCCTTTTCTCTTTTGTTCTCTCTGTTCTAGTGATCAAAAATGGGAAATTGGAGCCAGGAATCCCAGAGTTCTAATCTGGGCTCTCAAACTGATTTACTTCCTGGCTTTGCACCAGTTGCAACTTTTCAAAGGCAAATTCAGCCATGGTATAAGTTCAGGGTGGCCAAACCATGGCTCATCAGCCGAATACGGCTCTTTTACAGTTAAAGTGCAGCTCGCTGAGCCCCCTACACTCCCCCACCATTTTCTGCCTACCAGACTGGGATGGGAAGATGGGGGCTTCCCTGCAGTGGGGTGGTGGGGCTAGAGGCTTCTGTCAAGCGGGACATGCCTGCCAGGGCTTTGGGCTTCAACAGGACCAGGGCTGGAGCCCGAGCCCCAACAGTGTCCTCCCATGGGACTGAAGCCCCAAGCTCCCCCTCCCCACAGGGCTGAAACCCCCAGCATCACCACCCAACCCTACAACTGAAGCCTCAAGCCCCAGCAGGCGTGCCCCATGGGGCTGGAGCCCTGAGACCCCCTTCCTCACAGGGCTGGAGCCCCCAGCCCCGGCAGGCATGCCCCAGCTCTCAAACTTCTGAAGATCATCATATGCGGCTCAGAGGGTCAGGAAATTTGGCCATCCCAGTATAAGTGGCAGAAAATAATGTTGTGGCTAACAGGCAGTCTGTTATATGCGAGAACTGAATCTGGTCCCATGTATCTGTTCCCAGGCTATAAAATCAGGGTAATGATTAGAGCCAGTTGGAAAAATTGCAATGAAACATTTTTTCAATCAACATTTTCTGATTTATCAAATTCAAAATGTTCAGCAGAGACGGTTGGATTTCTGACAGGGAGTTCTGAAGGAAACCCAACTAGTTTCCTTCCAGCTCACCTGCCCAACTCCTAGACAGCCTGCCTGGTGGAATCCCTCAGAGTCTGGGACACCAGGGCTTCCCAGGTCCATGGCTCCAAGGTAGCCTGATATGCAGACTGTGTTGGGGTCGAGGGCTTCCAAAGTTCATGGCTTCAGGGCAGCCCACCAGGTGACCTGCCCCTGAGCCAGGGCTCCATTCCCTTGCACAGATAATTTCATTTTATTCTGAATCAGAAGAAAACCACATTTTGTGATATTGAAATCTTCTGCGAAATGCAATTACCTTTTTCTGCCCAGCTCTAATGATGACACTTACCTAACTCACAGGGATGCTGAGGACCAGTTAGTTATTGTTTGAAGAGTGCTTTGAAAATATAAAGGGCCAAGCATTATGATTCCCTCTTTCTCTGGTCTCTTGAGCCAATTTCCCTTTGTTCTTTCTCCTCTTTTTGCCCATTAGTCTTTTCCACACTCCTTTGTCCTCATTGCAGGTTCAGCAGCAATAATGCTCCACACAGAATTGCTGAAAGTTTCCAGAGAAATTGTCTGGGATTCTAGTAGTTTCACTCTCCAGCATCTTCTTTTTGTAAAGCCTGTCTGTCCTTGATGGAAAAAATGGACTAGTAGAAGCCTGTTTCAGTTTTGCATCAAACTCTTACATAAGGGGTCGACTTCAAAGGCTCATCTGAGTGTAGTCATCTTTCTGCAACCAGCTTCTTGCATAAAAGTGCTCTGGAAGGAAACAATGCCAGGTACCCATTTAGATTTGGCACCTTAGTTAGTTGCCTATGCCACTTTACACTGCTAGAGCAGTGTATAATAGCCATAATGTACTGAGAATCAGGCCCTTGCCTCAGTGAGTGCTTAATATCATGCTAGTTAACATGCGTTCTAACATGATGTAATTTTTCAGTGTTGACAGGATCTAAGTAAGTGGAAGTTGGCCAGTCAAATCTGCAAAGCTGGAGGTAGATGGAAGGAGAGGGCTGAAATGGCCACCCTTCCAGCTTCATGTTCCTTTCCTTAAACCTATTCCCAACTTCCCTAGTGACATGTTCATCCCACTCAAACTGTCCTTGTCCCACCCATTCCCAGTCCTCTCTCCTTATCACCTTCTCACTGCCATGCTTCTCTTCCAAGCCTCACTCCATTTCCCTCCTATCATTTCCCCCCATCACTGGTGACGTGTAGCCCTTTGTTCCATTCTTTCCTTCATCCCATTGAAAGGATTGCCCCTCACCCATCTCACACAAACACACACACACACAGAAACATGCCCCCAATGCCAAAACATTCTGAATACCACCTCCCCCCACCCTTCTGCCCCAGAGGAAGCTCTCATCCCCTGTTGAGTTACCAAACCCATAAGGCAATGTAGCTCTGCAGTGGCCCCAGTAGCATAGGGCCCCAGGCAATTGCCCTACTTGCTACCCCTAGCACTGGCCCTGGCTTTTATATGCAGAAAACCAGTTATTGTAGCACAGGTGGGCCATGGAGTTTTTATAGCATATTGGGGGGGGGAGAAGGGCTCAAAAAGAAAAGGGCTGAGAACCCTGCCATAAGGTACCATCATCTTCTGCCTTCTCCCCCCACTGCCACTTGTGAAACCTGTAGAAAAGATGCCCTAGTCTGGTTCAGGGAGCCCAAGAAACTGATTTTTTTTTTATTTTCACTAATTCACCAAATTGAAGTTGGTAGCATATGAGGGGACCTGCTTCTGGGTATTCAAACACAATATTTGTCAAAGACTATAGTGGGCTTTGGACTGCTGGGTGGTGAGCACAAATCCTGTTTGTTTTAGGATGAGCAATAGCTGTCAGTTAATGTGGCTGAGAGTCAGTTTTGATTTATTCTTTTCACGTCCTCCTTTTTCCTTGTAAATTTAGCAGCAGCTGGGCATCCCCATTTGTCATGTGCCAGTATCTACAGTTAGAAGCTTCTCCTGCCTCCCCAGCACCAGATGTACAAGATCTGAAAAGGGCTACCCAAGCACCATGTGACATAAGAGTTGTGTCAGTAGTTATTTTTATTGATCAGTTGAATGAAAGAGCACATGAAGCCCACACAGACATGGTGCCAGAAAGTACATTATTCATTCTCTCCTGGAAAAACAATTACTTTCTTAGATGTTGGGTCAAACTAACGCCTAGTTTAACCACCTGGCCTCTATCAGAGTTACACCAGGAGTGAATGTGGCCCATCACACATAAAAGCTAATGTAAATGCAGGCTTTCCCCATCTGTGATTCTTTCTCCATTAGGCACTATACACCTCTATAGTGGGTAAATGCGGCCTATGCACTTTCTGCCTTGACACATTAACAACTGCTCCAAGGAATAAATTGCACGTAATAAGCTATGTATGCACAGTTCCCAAAATGTTGTGTCTGATTTTTTTTTCCCTACTGGCACCTAGCTAGTAAGGGGAAAGTTAAAAAACACAGGAAGAGATTTCTAGGTGATACTAATATATGAAAGGGAAATATAACCACCAAAGACTTGATTCTCCACCACCTCACATCTTGGCTAGTCATCTATACTTGTGTAAAGTAGGTGTAAAATGATGCTGTCGCCATATCAGGCTTCTCCCCCAGCTCCCAAGCATGCACTGCCACACCCAGGTCTGATCTCCATTACAGACCTCTGAGTGATGTCGTTATAACAACCTAACTCCTCAGGCAGACAGTGCTATGTCAGCATGCGAGCTTCTCCCACTGACATAGCTCTCTTCCGTCGGCTTAGAACTTCTTCATTACTGTGCTACAGCTGTGCAGCTGCATCGGTGCAGCTGTGCTGATGCAGCATTTTAAGTGTAGACCTGCCCCCAGTCTTTTGCAAGGAGGTTTATTTTCCTTAACAGAAGTTAGCAAACAAACAGAAAAACAATCTTTCAATTCCTCTCTTGGCCTCAGTCTTCAGGACCACCCCTTGCACGGGTCTCTGGCACTCCTGCTACTGGCAGCTTCCCAGTTTCAGTCAGTTCTGCTCCCTTCCAGGCAAGCAGCCCTAGGGCTGCTTCCCTGAGTCCCAAGCCCCTTCCTCCAGAGACCCACTGCAGCGTGACTTTTCTTCCCCAGGACGCAACCATCTCCTAACTGCCCACTACCAGCCCTTTTAGGCCCAGCGGCATCCCAGACATCTTTAATGGGCTGGATTGGACTCACCTATAAGGTGGATAAAAAGCTGGCTAGATCGTCAGGCTTAACTGATAGTGATCAATGACTCGATGTCTAGTTGGCAGCCAGTATCAAGTGGAATGCCCCCGGGGCTGGTTTTGTTCAACATCTTCATCATGATCTGGATGATGGGATGGATTGCACCCTCAGCAAGTTCGCAGATGATACTAAGCCGGGGGGGGGGAGAGGTAGATACACTGGAGGGTAGGGATAGGGTCCAGAGTGACCTCGACAAATTGAAGGATTGGGCCAAAATAAATCTGATGAGGTTCAACAAGGACAAATGCAGAGTCCTGTACTTAGGACAGAAGAATCCCATGCACCACTACAGGCGGGGGACTGACTGGCTAACCAAAAGTTCTGCAGAAAAGGACCTGGGGATTACAGTGAACAAGAAGCTGGATATGAGTCAACAGTGTACCCTTGTTGCCAAGAAAGCTAACGGCATATTGGGCTGCATTAATAGGAGCATTGCCAGCAGATCGAGGGAAGTGATTATTCCCCTCTATTCGGCACTGGTGAGGCCACATCTGGAGTATTGCGTCCAGTTTTGGGCACCCCACTACAGAAAGGATGTGGACAAATTAGAGAGAATCCAGTGGAGGATAACAAAAATGATTAGGGGGCTGGGCATATGATTTATGAGGAGAGGCTGAGGGAACTGGGCTTATTTAGTCTGCAGAAAAGAAGAGTGGGGGGAGGGGATTTGATAAGTCTTCAACTACCTGAAGGGGCAGATGACAGAACAAAGAGCAATGGTCTCAAAGTTGCAGTGGGGGAGGTCTAGGTTGGATATTAGGAAAAACTATATGACTAGGAGGGTGGTGAAGCACTGGAGAGGGTTACCTAGTGAGGTGGTAAAATCTCCATCCTTAGAGGTTTTTAAGGCCTGGCTTGACAAAGCCCTGGCTGGGATGATTTAATTGGAGTTGGTCCTGCTTTTAGCAGGGGGTTAGACTAGATGACCTCCTGGTCTCTTCCAACTCTAATCTTCTAGAACTCTATGATTCTATGATTCTATGCTCTGGTCCAGGGGGGCTGGGCTTAATCTATCCACAGGAACGAGCTATCCTGTGACAGATACCAAATGAGAGTGACTGTTTTATGCCCACTTGACATTCACTTGTAGGTGACAACAGAAGGTTTAGGGTAGTGGAGAATCAAGCCTTAAAGTTCTTCAACCCAGCCAGTTTGGGCCTATGTTTTAAAAAAAACAGAGGCTTCCTCTTGAAAGTAAGATGCTTAAACTACAGTAGGGATTGGTTCACTTAAGACCCCTTGCTGCCACTGCAAGTAAGGAATGGTAAGACTGGCAAGAGGTCAGGGGGACCCCCTTGGAGTTTCCCAGCACTTCAATACAAATAGTTTTTGTTCAATTATAGGGTTAGTTAAAGGTCCAGGGGTTTCTCACTTTGAATGAGCCCCTTCTCTCTTCCCTACTGTTGTGAGGTACTCAGAATTGTGAACAGTATTTTAGGTGCTGTTCTACCAGACGTTCATCACTCTGCTCTTAAATGCTGCTAGATTTCTCAATTTACAATCCCAACATGCATTATTCTTTTTTGCTATCTTACTGTTTGAATACTGATATCTAATTTGCTGTCCTCTGTCACTGCTCAGTTTATCATTATTCTTTACAGGGTTCTCCTTCTCATGACATATCTGTGTTTCAGGGTTCCTCCTCTCCCCTCCCCAGATGTATTAGTCGGCAATTTTCCAGATTAAATTTCATTTTATTTCCTGCCCACATTTCTATCTCTCATGGGTCTGTCTGAAATTAGTGTTTTCAACATCTTTAAATTCTTAGAGTTTAATGCAGTGTGTCTTCCTCCCTTTCCTAGGTAATACAACCTCATAGCTTCTGACTCTACATTACAGTGACAACCATTTTAAACCTTCTTTATGCTGCCAAAGTGGTATAAAGGGGTCTTAATGAAAATGAGAATCAATTCCAATGGTGTGCCAATGTGATTTACACATTCTGTTCCCATCCCAACCAGTGTCTTCTCTATTACTGCTGCAAGCCCTTAATAGGCCCCTTACATTTGGTAATATTCAATCAAGGAGTTTCAGATCTGGTACTGCTGGACTCTGGCTGATTCAAACCTTTTCTAAGCCAAGGATGACCCATTTTGGTTTTGACCCCAGGAACCTCTGGGATTTAAAAACAATCAGCAACCTAAAAAGGATAGCTAGAGCTGCTGAGACTCTGAGATAGGCTACAGCAAAATTAGGAGGCCCGCATGGAGTCAGGGAAGAGCTGGAGGGAAGCAAGTACTTATTCAAATGTCTTTGAACTCATAAGGAAACTTGGTCATCAAAAATGTTTAACTGAAGGAACAGTTGATAATATATAAAACTGAAAACTAACTTAATTGGGAGTTAGGTGCCTAAATACCTTTGAGGATCTGGGACATTATCCCTAGAAAGCTGCCATTTGTCTAATTTCCCTTGAAAATGCATCCCTTTTGTACATTAGAGGAAGAGAGACTGTTTGCCTATTGGTTTATTTAAAAAGTTGTAGTTTTACTGATAATCTAAATAATTAATCTGTCTGTACTTCCTAGTCATGGTTTCTGAAGTTGCAAGAAACTATTTCTGAAATGACCATTAGTAATTCTCTCTGCACAATTCATTAGAGACAAAGGATATGTATAACTGCACTGTATTAGTGTAAAGCATCTGAGTGCACAACATTTCCCAGTTAAAAATAGTTACAAACATGCCACCTTGTTTCTTATGTTTTATATGCATAAGAACTACATAATTAAGCTAATTAAAATCATTAAATCCCCAGGCTAAAAAATGCCCTCAGTTCAGTTCCTTGGGAAATTGCAAGATAACTGAAGTGGGCTAATGTGACTGCTATATAGCATAGTTTTGCAAAAAAAAAAATTCAGGGCACTGGAAAAAAAACTTTCGGTGGAGGATATCACATGAAATAGACTTGCAATTACTTCAAGAACAACTCCCCCGTCATGTGCAGGCAGGGTTCTTTTGTACTTAGACTTTCTTCTTGCTATGATTTCACATTATTGCCTTTTTTATTATTGCTTTGCTTTGATTTCCTTTACATCCTTTATTGTATGATGATTGCACTTTCAAGAAACCTGAGCTGCATGAAGGGCTGAAGTTACCACAGCATTAAATAAATAAAAGACTGGGAGCTGGTGTGCAAACAAAAGTCTGAAGACAGAGTCTAACATCTACCCAAAGTTGGAGATATTTTGCTCTAGGCTTGGGCAAATTAATTTACTTCTTCTTTTTCTCCTTTACCCCCCTCTTTCGTGCATACTGATTAGAGAGCTTTGGGTTTGCTGGATTATGTTACCATTTACAATTTCTATAAAATGGGATAGAGCTTGTAAAAAAAGGAACTGCATGCAGATCCACAATTACACTGCTTTAGCAGCACAGCTTGATGTATTCAGCAAATAAAATATATTCTTCCCTGGTGGTAGAAGACAAACTTAGCTTCCACCAGAGAGAGTGCCCTAATTTGCCCTAATGTTCTTTCTCTTTAGTCTTTCTAGTGATCAGCAGACTGCTAACCAAGGCTCCATGCTAAACTGAAAGGAGGCGTACAGAGTTCAAAGCACTTCAGCCTTAATGCAAACCCCTCATTGAGAAACATGAAATGCACTATTTGATATGGTAAAGTTATGGGCCATGAAAAAGCGAATACAGTCACTATAGAAAGTAGCACATGAACAAAAAGCTTTTTATTTTGAGCATTCCAGATTTTAATCCTTGCAGTGAATCATTTTTTTAGAACCAAATCTTCTGTGAAAAGACTTCTGGTTTAGGGGTTGGTTTGTTTGGGGATTTTTTTTTTTTGTCTGCTTTGTTTAGGGAAGGGGAAGCACCTTTCCAACTTTCTTAGTGCCAGATTCTGCTTTCCGTACTGAGGCAGAGTGGTATCTCACCCTATTAATAATCTCATGGCTTTCCCCGGACCTACCAACAAGTAAGGTACTACTCAATGTAAGTGGAGCTGAATCTGGTCCTTCTCACAAAGGTTCAAATAAAAACAAGTGCTTGCTGGTGGCAACTGTATGAACCACTGTGTCTGATTTTCATTTTGCCTCCTGTGCTTTGCAATGAGAGGCATCAGTCAAAGCATTTAGGATGCTATCTGAGGCCCGTTTCCCAGCCAATATCATATTTAAGCCATCTGCAAGGGGCTTATGCTAATTTGAATGAAGCATATAAAAGACATGCAGTGACAAATATAAACCTATGTCAAGTGGATCTTGGATGTGTAAATTCCCCCCAAATGTTCATCATTAATAATAGCCCCTAGCCATTCCTCTGGTAACAGTGCTCTTGAGTCTGATGAGCTATTGTGGTGAAGAGCAATCATTTAGCTTCATTTCATCTTCCTGGCAACATTCCCTTTGAGTTTAGCTCACTGAAGAATCACTCCAAAGATATTCTCATCCCCAAAATTGTACACATTAGCTGAATGGCTTCATATAACATGCTTATTCTTAACTCAGTAGAATTAGAAAACATGTTCCCAGGACTATACTAGTGACCTACATCTGGCAGTTTCCTTGGAGATATATATTTTTAAAGCCTATAAAAGTATTAGGCTATGGAAGCATTTGATTCTTTTTATTTAGGAAAACTACAAACCCTGCAACATCTCTCATTAAACTAACAAAATTATGACATCTCTACCGAGAGGATGTATGTGTGAGTTAGGGGAAGTGTTTACATAATTTCTCTAGATAGCAGCACATTTAAATCAGCCTCACTGAAACCATGTCACACCTCAGGTCATTTGAATGTTGAAGCAAAATACTCCCTTTAGAAATTTCAAAAATATCAGCCCTAAGTTACCTGATGAATATTTTTAGAAATGTAAAATTTCTTCAAACCCAAGAGCGTATTTTAGCCTAGTTTACTGTGGCCTTTCTGTCTCCTTGAACAGGGATCATCATTAGTGATCTGTCAGCTGTGTTAATGCAGTGCAATACAATAGCTAAACAGTCTACAGTGCCCCTTTTCTCAGTTTGAAAAGTAGGAAATGAAATCCCTCCATACTGCTGAAACCTGAATAGAAATAAGGCGTGTAAGATTATGCCATACTTAAATGAAGAGGCTTTTAAAGCCAAAGAGAAATTGTCCTCATGTGCTTCTAACATTAGCTAAGATGTTCTACACTGTCAAATACTAGGAATTAGTTATTGCAGAAGTGAATACATATTGGAAGTGCATGAATTTTCCATAGAACTTCCACTGCTCTTTATCAAATCATTGAGTTATATTTATTTGTGTGAAACTAATTTGCCTTCATTTTGGTTTCATGCAGCAAATTAATATCTTTGCAGATTGTCCATACATATATATCATTATGGCCAGACAAAACTCCTTAATTTTTCTTATACATTTGTTCTATTTTGATGTAGGGTTATTTTATTTTTCCTAATGTTCTCATTAGAACATTTCTGTTCTGATGATTCACAACTCTGTTTTACCAGGCCTGATCTGTCTCCCTCTGTCCAATCCCACATCTCAACATGTCTCTTGCCTTCATGGTAAATTAAGGTCAACTTTAACAAAAAAAATTCCACCTAACCTATATTTTCTCCATTCTTTCTCCATTACCTTTATAACATCAGCATTTTCCTTGGCATCTTGAGACTTAATGTGGGGGTCACCTTTGAAGCCGCCTTCTCGTTCTCCCCACACATTCACACCATGTTCAAATCTTGCCATTTCTTTCTCTACAACGTTTCATAGATTCATCGATTCCAACGCCAGAAGAGACCATCAGCTAGTCTGAGCACATGTATATCACAGGCCATAGAACTTCTCCCCAAATAATTGTAAAGCAAATCTTTTAGAAAAACATCCAATCCTGATTTAAAAAATTAGTAGGGATAGAGAATTCACCACGACCTCCTTTGGTAACTTGTTCCAATGGTTAGTTACCCTCACTGTCAAAATTTACACCTTATTGCCAGTCTGAACTTGTTTAGTTTCAATTTCCAGCCACTGGATCGTGTTATACCTTTCTCTGCTAGACCAAAGAGCCCATTATTAAATATTGGTTCCCCATGTAGATACTTACAGACTGTAATTAAGTCACCCTTTATCCTTCTCTTTGTTAAGCTAAATAGATTGAGGTCTTTGACTCTATCATTATAAGGCATGTTTTCTAATCCTTTAATCATTCTCATGGCTCTCACCTGAGCCCCCTTCAGTGTATAAACATCCTTCTTAAATGGGTGGAGACCAGAACTGGATACAATATTCCAGTTGTGGTAGCACCAGTGCCAAACACAGAGGTAAAATAACCTCTCTACTCCTACTCGAGATTCCTCTATTTGTGCATTGCAGGATCACATTACTCTTTTGGCCACAGAGTCACATTGGGAGTTCATGTTTAGTTGATTATCCACCATGATTTCACAAATATTTTTCAGAGTCACAGCTTCCCACGATAGAGTCTCCCATTCTGTAAATATGGCTTACATTTTTTTATTTCTAGATATATACATTTACTTTTAGCTATATTAAAATGTGTATTATTTACTTGCGCCCAGTTTACCAAGTAATCCAGATCGTTCTGAATCAGTGACCTGTCCTCTTCATTATTTACCACTCCTCCAATTTTTGTTTCATCTGTAAATTTTATCAGTGAAGATTTTATGTTTTCTTCCAGATCATTGATAAAAATGTTAAATAACATAGGGCCAAGAACTGATCCCTGCAGGACATCCTGGAATCACACCCACTTTATAACAATTCCTGTTTACAATTACATTTTGAGACCTATCAGCTGTTTTTTAATCTTTTTAATGTGTACCATGTTAATTTTATGTCATTCTAGTTGTTTATTCATATTGCCATGCATGTCAAAGGCCCTAAAGAAGTCTATTACATCAACACTATTACCTTTATCAACCAAACATATAATCTCATTAAAAAAAATTAAGTTAGTTTGACAGGATATATTTTCCATAAAGTCATGTTGATTTGCATTAATTACATTACCCTCCATTAATTCTTTATTAATCAAGTTCCATATTAGATACTTCATTATCTTGCCCAGGATAGATGTCAAGCTGAAAGGCCTATAACTACCCGGGTCATCCTGTTTACCCTTTTTAAAAATTGACACAACATTAGCTTTCTTCCAGTCTTCTGGAACTTCCCCTGTGCTTCAAAACTTATTGAAAATCAACATTAATATTCCAGTGAGTGCCTCAGAAATACAGACCAGAAATATGTATCAAAGTCTTTTGCATTTTCTGTATTATTATTATTGCTAATTCTACCATTTCCATCTAGTAATGGACCAATACCATTGTTAGGATTCTTTTTATTCCTAATATATTTAAAAAGCTTCTTGTTGTTATTAACTCTACTATCCATAGGTGTCTCCTTGTGTTCTTTTGCTTCTCTTATCAGTTTTCTACAATTTATAACTTCTGATTTATATTCATTACTATCAACTTCCTCGTTCTTCCATTTGTTATATATAGTTATTTATTTTTAGCTACCTTCAATTTCCCTTTAAACCAGGTCAGATTTTTAACCATTATGGCCTTCTTCCTTAATCATGGAATTGTGGCTTTTAGGGCATCTAGTAAGATATTCTTAAATGATTCCCAATTATCATTCACATTTTTCTTAATAAATTCTTCCTCACAGCTGATTTGCATCATAATTATTTTTAGCTTTTTGAAATTAGTTCACTTAAGCACCAAGTGTATATATATATTACTGGTCTGGACTTTATTCTGCTTGCACATTATAAGTGTCATCAAATCATGATCACTTGTACCTAAGCTACCATTAATTTTTAGTTCTGTGATCAGTTCCTCTTTATCTGCTAGGGTAAAGTCTAATAAAGAATTCCCCTGTTTTGGCTGCAGCATTTTTTGAGTTAGGAAATTGTCATCTATAATGTTTAGAAATTCCAGGGATGTTTTAGTACAGGCAGCATGAGACCTCCAGCATATGTCACTCAAATTGAAGTCCCCCATGAACATGCTGCTTTTTTCCCCTATACATTATAGATCGGTGCGTAATGAGGCAGTTATCCTGTTCCCTAGTGTGAATTTGATGGTCTGTAGCAGACACCAACTAATACCCCATCTTGTGCTGTATCTGTTAGGACATTGGTCCATGTGCATTCAAGATCATTTTCTTTACAGTTATCAGTGACTCAGAAACAGGTAATGGCATTTTTGACATAGAGTGCTACTCCCCCTCCCCTTTTGCCCACTCGATCCTTCCTATACAGGTCATAACCATTGATTTTAACACTCTGACCGTGTGAATCATCCCACCAGTAATACCAATTAGATCAAATTTTAGCTCATAAATGAGCAATTTCAGTTTCTCTTGTTTGTTAGCCAGACTCCCAGCATTGGTGTATAGGCAATTCAAGATTTTCTTCTTTCCCACTCCTACTAGATCTGACCCTTCCTTTCTGTCTCATACCTCCCTGCTCATGAACAAGCATATATCTACATCACTCTGTTTCAGAAAAAGTTCCCTTTAAATCAATGATTCCCAAACTTTAACAACCTGTGAACCCTTTTCACTAAAATGTCAAGTCTTGCGAACCCCCTCCTAAAAATGAATATTTCCAGGGATTTTCTCCTTTACCTGAGTATAAATTATAAAAGCAGTGATCTTGGAAATATAAAATATAAAATAGGTTTTTACGGCGTGCTTGTTACACACTATTTCTTATTAATTAATTAATTGACATTTATCATTACAGTATTTTTATTACATTATGAAAACGGGAACACTCTTCCAAGATCTCACTTTCATAGCTTGTATCACTTTGAATAAGCTTGTTATAAGACAAGGCTCCTATGTTTCATCAAGGAGTATCAGATGTGAAACAGCATGAAGGAATTTAAGAAGCCAACTCAAAGAGTTCCTCCTACACACGCATTCAGGTCTTGAGCAGTCCAGGCAAACTACACACGTTACAACAAAGCTTAAACTTGTTCTTGATAATAATTTTTAAAGCAATACTAGCTGCCTATTTAATTTTAAAAACAGCAAAAAAATATCCACCTCCCTATCCATTTCGTATAAGGAGTCTTGAAGTTTAAATCTCTTCGCTGTGATAGTTATGGTTGCCAAGATCTGCTTAGCTCTTGGAAGTCCAGGGGCTCTGGGCTGCTGGCCTCGTGCTGCCCGGGGTCCCTAGGGACAGCTCTGTCTGCCATTAGGGAATTTTTTCCTGAGAACCCCCTGTAACATTTATGAACCCCCAGGGGTTCACGAACCCCAGTTTGGGAACCACTGCTTTAAATGAATTGCCATGTTATGTGCATAGCTCAGCTGAGTAACTGCATGATTGTACTGCTATAGCCTACTCGCTTCCTCATACAATGCCCTCTCCAACACTTGTCACTCTGATTCATCATGTAACATCCACAACTTAGATTGCAAGTTCTAGGCTAGGTACATTTTCTTTGTCTTCTTAAATTGCACATCTTTGGATAATAATAATTAATAATAACGAGAAAAAAGTATGTCTAGTAGGGTGCTCTATGGCATCATTGCAATACTTAGTCCTACATTATCTGATCAATGTAATATGTATGTAATAAAGTCCCAGTCAAATTTGCAAAACACAACAAAGGTAGAACAGCAGTATAGGGAATAGTGCCACAACAGATGTCTTCAGTCTAAAAATGTGAAACCTTTGCTGATGGAATTGGCATTTCATAGAGAGATAGAGGGAAAAGCCTGTCCACACCTGGCAGATATTTCTGTTAGTATAAACATGGAAATACCTTTCGCTACAGGCAGTTGATAGACAAGAAGTGGATGCCTTTTCCATTCTTTGTGTAGAAATGTAAAGCTCAGACAGTTCTGTGATTATTTTTTTCAACAATGACTGCATCAGGGCTAGAATATGACATTATTTGAATGTTGAGTATAAATGAATAAGAAGAAACCATTGCAGCTCTCATCTGGCAAACAGAAGGAGCTTGGACAAGCTTAATACATTATTCACTAGCAAGTGCTAGAATCACAGAGCGAGCAAATGTAACAGATTCTTTGTACAAGATATTCATCTTCCAAAATAAAAGCATACTGCATGCTCCTTGGGTCCCATTAAAAACATTAGTATGCAAAAATGACAACAAAAATCTAAACAAAACTGTGCCCAAAATAAATTTGATTTAGGATTATATGTTCCTGGGTGGTTTTCATTTGCCTGTTTGTTTTAATGGAACTACGAGTGTCAAGTACACTCAATTTAGATTAAATAAAACAGTTAATTCAAATAAAATAAGTAACCAATTACCGAAGATATATTTCATACAGAACATACATATAGAAAAACTATGTAACAGTGGTGGGCTGTAAGTCCTGCACTGGCAACTAAAAGGCTAAAAGAGCCTGAGAGTTCTGATAATGTCACTGATTACACCTAAGGAGAGTGTGGCCAGGTGAAGGGGTGAATTTAGAAGAGAAAAGGATCATTTGGGAGAAGACCCAGGGGAGATGACGCAGTGAGTGTGCTGTCTGTGATGGGGCCGGCTGGAAGGGCAGAGAAGTAGATTGTCTTCTCCTGAAGTGAGCATGAAATCTCTGGGAAGATCAGGTGCTGCTGCGGGACAGTGGCCTGTCTGAAACCCTGGGAAGGTAGAGAACTGTGCCAACTCTAAGCTGGGGGTAAAGTGAGACACAGGAGAATGTGGACAGATGTGAAGAGGTCACATTATAACTGCTTGAGTGAGACAGGGTGGCCAGCTGAGCCTGACTGGAGTTGGGGATTGGACGGGGGTGAGAATATTACATTCAAACTGAGGTGTGCCCGTGAAGGAGAGGTAGCTGAGTCTGATATTTTTGCTGGACTGGTTAAAGGACTCTGACCCCAGAAAAGGTGGAAACAGATTGTGGCCTGGCCAGAGGGCTGTGTCACAGGAAGAGGCAGACCACCAGAGTGGCTGTTTGCGAGGGGTGCCAGGTGGAGAAAAACCCTGCTATGCCATGCCCATTCATGGGAGGGCACTCCAGCGGTCGATCCACCTTTCTACAGTAACAAACTGTATGATGCTAGGTTTTTAATCATTGCTAATGTGAACCTGTCTTATTCCAGAGACTGAATAGCTGTTAAATCATATGAGACTATATTTTCAAATGCAACTTCTTAATTTATTCACAGAAAACTGCATTTGCAAAAGAAGGCCTTGTCAAACTGCTACATTTGCATCTCAGCTTGTATAGTTATCCATCCAAAACCCTACTTATATGGAGAAATGCTATTTGCACATGCAAATATGGGAATAAAGTTGGAAGCCAGATTAATGTGTATTGGGCCAAACTTTCAAAAGGAACATCTATCATATAGTTGGCAAACATTAAATGACTTATAACTACCAATTGCTTTCTCATGATCAATCCACAACCATTATGATATAATTTAAATTTAATACCACTTGAAACACTGAGTCAAATCACATGAGTCCTTCTCACATTACTACACAGACTAATCATGGAGGAAAGATGGGCTGGGAGTGGGAGCACTAAGCCTGTGAATTGGGAGATCTGGTTTTAATTCCCTTCTCTGTCACAGACTTCCTGTGTGATCAAGGGCTAATCACTTAGGGCTTGTCTACATGGGGAAATTTACTGATATTACTATACCAGTATAATTATACTGTTGTAGTTACACTAGTATAACTCCTCATGTGGATACTCTTATTTGTAATAATGGTGGCCTTTTTTTTTTGTTTAACTTCTGTTACAGAGTTCACATGGTATAGCCATAGCACTATAATAGTAAATTTACACATGTAGGCAAGCTCTTAGGCTACATCTTCACTACGGGGGGGGGGGGGCAATTTAAGATACGCAAATTCAGCTACGCGAATAGTGTAGCTGAATTTGACGTATCCGAGCCGACTTACCCCGCTGTGAGAACGGTGGCAAATCGACCTCCGCAGCTCCCCCATCAACGGCGCTTACTCCTACCTGCGCCGGTGGAGTACAAGCGTCGATTCGGGGATCAATTGTCGCGTCCTGACGAGACGCGATAATTCGATCCCCGAGAGATCGATTTCTGAATCGGCGGGTAGTGAAGACGTAGCCTTAGTCTCACTGTTCCTCACTTAGGAAACAGGGATAATAGCACTTTCCTACCTCACAGGGCATTGTAAGGATAAATGCATTACAGATTATGCTGTGATGTTCCTAGGCATATCCAGGGTTGTGTGGTACCTCACCACCACCTGCCTTTAGTGTGAAGAAGTCTTGTCTGTGATTATACAATAATATATAGAGATATACCTATCTCATAGAACTGGAAGGGACCCCAAAAGGTCATTGAGTCCAGCCCCCTGCCTTCACTAGCAGGACCAAGTACTGATTTTGCCCTAGATCTCTAAGTGGCCCCCTCAAGGATTGAACTCATAACCATGGGTTTAGCAGACCAATGCTCAAACCACTGAGCTATCCCTCCCCCTGAGGATCAGCTCCCTGAGACCACCAGCTTCTGGCAATACAAGCACTCCCTAGCTTCCAGCACCCACAGGCCTCTCTCCCTCTGCAGGTTAGTGAGAGGCACATACCAACCCGAGAGTCCTCCAAGTGTTCCCTGCAGTGTCCAGCCCCTTATCCATTGAACACTCACAGAATTACCAGGCCAGACATTCCCAAAGGAACAGTACACACCAGGTAGTAAGATTCAGCTGTGGACCACCATTTTGCCTAACACCATAGCACTTAGATATAGTTATAGTGAAAACAAGAATAAGTTTATTATCAAAGAACAGAGTGCAAGTGATTGTGAGTACGATTATTGGAAACAAATGGTTACATATAAAATAAAATCATAACATGCTTTCTAAACAGTAAACTAACCGGTGATCTCCCCTCCAAAGAATTTTCTCACCCAAAGTTCTCTTCAGCATTTTCAACCAAGCCTGGCTGTCACCTCTTTTCCATGAAGCAAATTCGCTGTCTGCTTACTTCCTCAGTGAAGGGTGTCTGAGTGTCGTCTTTGTCCGCCAAACATAATAGAGCAAATCTTTGATGTGCCCCTCAAGAGAGGCTTCCTTTCTCCTCCCCCCATTTATTTCTTCCCTTTACCTTTCTTTCTTTGCAGTTGTAATCCTTTATTTGCATTCAGTTCAGACTGGTGAGTAGTGACCCACTGTGAACTATACAATACCTGTTTTACATTTTTAAAAGCCACATAGGTAAATAATTCTTGTCTGACAAAAAAAACCATTTTTCACCTTTGCTGGTGACCAGTCCTTAGACACAGACTTGAAGCACACATTTTCAGTATATATACAGAATTCTTTACCTAGTATCGATACATACATTTCACAATAATATGGATGACCAGAGTGACACAAGCTTTTATTAGAGACCTCATATGGCCCTCTTTTGGTGAGCTAAAATGTAAATACCAGACTCAGGAGATCCCCTTGTCAGTTGGCACTAAGAGGTTCCTGGGTCACAAGTGCTGAGATATTACAGCAATGGAGGCCATATGAGTACATTATGGAAGTGCTGGTTATGATTCCCTAGTTAAGGCTGTGTCAATAGCTTTCAGCTAACAGGAACTTAAATCTTTATTTTGCAAAAATCTCATTGAAATGGCAAAAATCAAAACAGTGCAGTAGTTTTGTTTTGCTGAAGTTTACATAAATGTACATGAAGTTATATGTTTGTTAGAGAAGGCAGGGATGAACAAGTACCTCTTGCACCTGTAGTGGAAGATGTTGAGGTATGTGCTGGCCCTTAGTTCCTGGGGAAGTTCATTCCACAGCCTCAGACTAACCCTCAAAAAAGCACTGTCTTCTGCACAGACAAACTTTATCCTTATTCTAGAGCAGTGGTTCCCAAATTTTTAACAACCTGTGAACCCCTTTCACTAAAATGTCTAGTCTCACAAACCCCCTCCTAAAAATGAATATTTCCAGGGATTTTCTCCTTTACCTGAGTATAAATTATAAAAGCAGTGATCTTGGAAATATAAAAGGTGTTTTTATGACATGCTTATTACACACTATTTATTATTAATTATTTATCATTACAGTATTTTTATTACATTATGAAAACGGCAACACTCTTCCAAGATCTCACTTTTGTAACTTGTATCACTTTGAATAAGCCTGTTATAAGACAAGGCTCCTATGTTTCATCAAGGAGTATCAGATGTGAAACAGCATAAAGGTATTTAAGAAGCCAACTCAAAGAGTTCCTCCTACACAAGCATTCAGGTCTTCAGCAGTCCAGGAAAACAACGCACGTTACAACAAAGCTCAAACTAGTTCTTCATAATAATTTTAAAAACAATACTAGCTGCTTATTTATTTTAAAAACAGCAAAAAAAAATCCACCTCCCTTTCCATTTCTTATAAGGAGTTTTGAAGTTTAAATTTCCTCAGTGTGATCGATATGCTTGCTTTTAGCTGCTTAGCTCTTGGAAGTCTAGAGGCTCCGGGCTGCTTGCCCCGTGCTGCCTGGGATCCCTATGGACAGCTCTGTCCGCCATTAGGGAATTTTTTCCCAAGAACCCCCTGTAACATTTCATGAACCCCCAAGGGTTCACGAACCCCAGTTTGGGAACCACTGTTCTAGAGAGTTCCATTGTGCATGAGGAGCAGAGTTGCCAACCATGCTCCTCATCCCAGAGTTTTAGGCAATCTCTTAGGGTATGTCTACACTACGAGAGTAGTTCGATTGTACTTAAATCGAGTATGTGGAATCGATATTACAAAGTCGAACGTGTGTATCCACATTAAGGACAGTAATTCGACTTTGTGAGTCCACACTAACGGGACTAAGCGTCGACATTGGAAGCGGTGCACTGTGGGCAGCTATCCCACAGTTCCCACAGTCCCCGCTGCCCATTGGAATTCTGGGTCGAGCCCCCAATGCCTGCTGGGGAAAAAATGTGTCAAGGGTGGTTTTGGGTAACTGTCGTCATCCAACTGTCACTCCCGCCCTCCCTCCCTTAAAGCGCCGGCGGGCAATCAGTTCGTGCACTTTTCTGGTGAGTGACAGTGTGGACGCCACAGCACTGCGAGCATGGAGCCCACTGTGACCATCGCTGCAGTTATGGCTGTTGTCAACACCTCGCACCTTATCATCCACCTTTTCCAGAGGCAGATGCTGAGAAATTGGGCGAGGAGGCTATGGCAGCGCGGTGAGGACATGAAGTCTGAGAACGGCACAGACCTCTCACAAACCACGGGACCCCGCGCCGTGAACATCATGGTGGCAATGGATCGTGTTGATGCTGTGGAACGGCGATTCTGAGCCCGGGAAACAAGCACAGACTGGTGGGACCGCATAGTGCTGCAGGTCTGGGATGAATCACAGTGGCTGCGAAACTTTCGTATGCGGAAGGGAACTTTCCTGGAACTTTGTGAGTTGCTGTCCCCTGCCCTGAAGCGCAAGGACACCCGGATGCGAGCAACTCTGACTGTCCAGAAGCGAGTGGCTATAGCCCTCTGGAAGCTTGCAACGCCAGACAGCTACCGGTCAGTCGCGAATCACTTTAGCATCGGCAAATCTACCGTGGGGGTTGCTGTGATGCAAGTAGCCAACGCAATCGTTGAGCTACTTCTGTCAAAGGAAGTGACCCTTGGAAACGTCCAGGTCATCATAGATGGCTTCGCCGCGATGGGATTACCCAAACTGCGGTGGGGCTATCAATGGAACTCACATTCCTATCCTGGGACCGGACCACCAGGCCAGCCATTTAATCGAAAGGGCTACTTTTCAATGGTGCTGCAAGCACTGGTGGACCATAGGGGACGTTTTACAAACATCAACGTAGGATGGCCGGGCAAGGTTCATGACGCTCGTGTTTTCAGGAACTCTGGTCTGTTTAGACGGCTGCTGGAAGGTATTTACTTCCCGGACCAGAAAATAACTCTTGGGGATGTGGAGATGCCTATAGTGATCCTCGGGGACCCAGCCTACCCGCTAATGCCCTGGCTCATGAAGCCCTATACAGGCGCCCTGGACACTGAAAAAGAACTCTTCAACTACCGTCTGAGCAAGTGCAGAATGGTGGCGGAGTGTGCTTTTGGATGTCTCAAGGGGAGATGGAGAAGCTTACTGACTTGCTCTGATCTCAGCAAAACCAATATCCCCATTGTTAATGCAGCTTGCTGTGTGCTCCACAATCTCTGTGAGAGCAAGGGGGAGACCTTTATGGCGGGGTGGGAGGTTGAGGTGAATAGCCTGGCTGCTGATTACGCCCAGCCAGACAGCCGTGCATTTAGAAGAGCCCAGCGGGATGTGCTGTGCATCCGAGAGGCTTTGAAAGCTAGGTTCCTCAGTGAGCAGGGTAACCTGTGACTATTAAGTTTGTTTAAAGAGAAGCTGAACCTGCCCCCATTTCTTTGCCCACTTATTGTTGACTATCCTCTCCAGCTACATACCCCATTCACCCCGTTCCCCCCCCCCTTCCAACATACGTTTAAAAATAAAATAAATGGAACTTTGTTAATGAACACCGTTTTCTTTATTACGGATTTCACGGTAAAGTGTTGAAACTGGGACACAGACTGTGGTGGGGAGCGGGCGTAGTGATGGAAAGAACGCTTCTAAACTCGAGGAATGACAAGCTCCTGCTCCTAGAGAGGTCCACAGTGGTGGACTGGTTGTTTCAACGGAGCCTGCCACCCCTCCTTTTCGGGACTCTGTGTGGGGGGCTATGTGACTTTGTGGCGGGGGAGGACGATTACAGATCCCCGGCTGCTTGGCTCTGTGATCCAGGATAAGGACCACAGCATAAAATCTCTATCTGCCCTCCCCCGCCACAAAGTCACATGCCCCCCCCACACACAGAAAATGAAAACCACCTCCCAGACTGACCAGGGTGCCTAGTGACTGCAATGTGTGTGTGACCTTCTGCTGAACCTGCCCCCGTGTCTGTACCCTGGTAAAGGTGACTGTCCTCTCCAATTACCAACCCCCTCCCCCCCTTCAAACACACTCTCCCCTAAAAGAACATGATGGAAACAGTAATTAACAGAAACGTATCTTTTATTATCAACTACACAGTTAGGAGATAAAACTGGGATTGGGGCTTGGGTGAGTCGGGAAGGAAAGGACTTATCAAATTTTTGGGAATGAGAGCCTTCTGGTACTTGAGCAGTCTGCAGGGGTGGAGTGACAGTTTTCACGGCCCCTGCCGCCCCTCCTTCTTGGGACTTTGGGTGAGGGGGCTATGGGAGTTTGTGGCGGGGGAGGGCGGTTAGAGATAGACTGCAGCAGGGCTCTGTCCTCCTGCCTCCGGTCCTGCAGAACATCCACAAGGCGCCGGAGCGTGTCCGTTTGCTCCCTCATTAGTCCAAGCAGCGTTTGAGTCGCCTGCTGGTCTTCCTGCCACCACCTCTCCTCCCATTCCTGTGTGCTCGCTGGTATTGCGACAAGTTCTCCCTCCACTGGGTCTGCTGGGCCGCATCGGCTCGGGAGCAGCCCATAAGTTCTGAGAACATGTTGTCCCATGTCCTTTTCTTTCTCTGCCTAATCTGCGCCAGCCTCTGCGAGGGGGATGCCAAGGTAGGTCGGGAGACAGTCGCAGCTGTGGGATGGGAAAAAGGAAGTGAATTCCTCACAAAGATAATTTTTTGTGAACAATGAACGTAGTCTTTCTCTGTGAACAAGACCATGCACAGCACCTATCACATGCGCACTCAGGACAAGGTCGAATTTTCGGCCTTCGCATTCAGTGCCTGGGGTCTTGCAGTGGAGATCAGACAAGCGGGGCAGGACAGCAGAATTTGGGTAGAAGGCTGACATGGTAAGCCGTAGACTTTTGGCTGCTTAAAACTTAAATTAGAGCAGTGCCCTCCTTTCACATTCAAAGCAATGCTCCTATCGTTGGGCAGTTCCTGCTGCCGGCAATCCGGCAAGCATGAACTCTGCCCCTGTCCCACCCCCTCGCGGCTGTCCCCGGGAAAGATCCCTGTATGCTGCCCCTCTCCCGCCTCCACCACGTGGTGGTAAACCGCCGGTGACAGTTCTGTAAAGGAACAGGCAAACAGTCCCAATAGTAACATTCCCCTAATTCTAAGCAGGTCACCATGAGCGACATCACTCTGCTGAGAATTTCTGAGACCGAGAAAGAACGCATGCTGCGTGAAAGCCAGCAGAAACCAGGCCCGTATGCCGCCATGCTCTGCAAGGCAATGTACTTGATGATAGCCTGGCGAGGAAAAGTTTCCTACCACGGAGGACACAATAAGGCCGCTCTCCCCAGGAACCTCATGCAAAGGCTTTCCAATTACCTCCAGGAGAGCTTCGTGGAGATGTCCCATGAGGATTTCAGCTCTATCCCTGGACATATAGACCTTCTTTTCCAGTAGCTGCACTGGCAAGGATTAAAAAGTAGAGCGCCTAGGACAAACTAATCATGATAAACCGGACATTGTTAGATTCTTTTGCAGTAGTTGCATTTGCAAGGACTAAAACGTTAAGCGCCTAGGGCAAACAAAATGAAAAACCCATTGTTAATATTCCTGTTCTGTTCAAAATAAATGTTTACATGTTTAAAACACTTACCGACTGATCCTTCCCCTGATTTCAGGGTCTGGGTTAACTCCTGGGGACGGTTGGTAGGGGATCTCTGTGAGGGTGATGAAGAGATCCTGGCTGTCTGGGAAATCAGCGTTGTAAGCGCTGTCGACTGCCTTGTCCTCCTCCTCACCTTCCTCATCTTCCCCGTCCGCTAACATCTCTGAGGAAGCGGCCGTCGACAATATCCCATCCTTAGAGTCCACGGTCAGTGGTGGGGTAGTGGTGGTGGCCGCACCTAGAATGAAATGCAGTGCCTCGTAGGAACGGCATGTCTGGGGCTGGGATCCGGAGCATCCATTTGACTTTTTGGTCTTCTGGTACACTTGTCTCAGCTCCTTGATTTTCACGCGGCACTGCATTGCATTCCGGCTGTATCCTCTCTCTGTCATGGCTTTTGAGATCTTCTCGTAGATCTTTGCATTCCGTCTTTTCGATCGCAGCTCCGAAAGCACGGACTCATCGCCCCACACAGCGATCAGATCCAAGACTTCCCAATCAGTCCATGCTGGGGCCCTCTTTCTATTCTGAGATTGCATGGTCACCTCTGCTGGAGAACTCTGCATCGTTGCCAGTGCTGCTGAGCTCGCCACGATGTCCAAACAGGAAATGAGATTCAAACTGCCCAGACAGGAAAAGGAATTCAAATTTTCCCTGGGCTTTTCCTGTGTGGCTGGTCAGAGCATCCGAGCTCGGACTGCTGTCCAGAGCGTCAACAGAGTGGTGCACTGTGGGATAGCTCCCGGAGCTATTAGCATCGATTTCCATCCACACCTACCCTAATTCGACATGGCCATGTCGAATTTAGCGCTACTCCCCTCGTTGGGGAGGAGTACAGAAATCGAATTTAAGAGACCTCTATGTCGAACTAAATAGCTTCGTTGTGTGGACGAGTGCAGGGTTAATTCGATTTAACGCTGCTAAATTCGACATAACCTCCTAGTGTAGACCAGGCCTTAGATACAGGGGATACAAGGCATCAAGTGCCTTGAATATGAGGACTGAGACCTTGAACTTGACTTGATATTCTGTGGGAAGCCAGTGTAGAGCAGAGCAGAGGTTTTAGGTGTTTGCTGAGGTGATGTGCTGCAACGTTTTATTTTAGCAAGCGTTTCCTACGGGTAGACGGCTTCACGCTCAGGTGCATCGCTGTAGTTCATATGGGAGATGACAAAGTTGTGTACTGCCAAGGCCAGGTCCATCATGGGGGTGGGGGTCTTCTAGCCAGCCAGAGATGGAAGAAAGCATTACCTTACAGGGATGCCAGCAATGCTAAGGCAGAATAACTCCCCACATGCATGGAAGGTGGCACATCTGACTGTCTCAGTCTACGGCTATAATTGATATTAAAGTATGTAAACTCGCTGTTAAGGTTTTGAGTTAAGAGTGCCAGTTTGATGAAGCTGGGGTTCATATTGTTTTGGGGTATTTGTTGGAGATTAATCTGAAAGCTTTATGGAACCCTGGAGTGTTACTGAGTGTTTTATGGGCAATATGAATGTGGAAAAGAATGCACAAGTCTTTCCACTTCTTATTTCCATGGTTTTAAGGTTTGGGATGGATGGGATGTGCCCAACACTTTAGCTCTCACTAAACACAATTTTTGTTTGCTAATATAGATTATTCCATCTTTTTGCTTGTATTATTCACATTACTAACTGTAACAGAGGGGGATACCCTATCCATGTGCATGGGCGCTGAGGGACAACCCTTCAGCAGTGTTGGATTTCGTATGTCTTTGTCCTTTCCTTGCCCTGCCCCATCCTCCATGGGGTTCAATTTGAGATAAGCAGGTTGAATGGCAGAGTGCCACTGTCTGAGATTCTGCTTAATGATCCCTGAGAACAGAGCTCCCTGGAGTTGTTTGGTAGGAGCTCTCCTTCCTTTCTCAGACCAGGTCAGTTGTTTATGTAGGACTCCTGCCTCACATATTTCCTTTTCCTCCCCCCCACTTCCCCTTTACTTACCTGTAATTTTGTGTGTCTGATTTGATGTCTCTGGCTCTCCTTCCTTCTTTCTGTATTGTCTTGCCAGGTTGAGATTTCTCTAACTAAAGAGAGGTTGTAGGCCTAATTGAGGGTTGTGGGTGGCTTGCTTAGGTAATAGCTCCCAATACCCTAATGGAGATGGAAGTGGCTTTATTATACCAAAATGAGTATTTCAGGTGGGGGAATTTATTTTTAGGAGAGGAGAACATGTCTAAATGCTACGACTCTTGGAAGCCTTCCAAGATCTACATAAGAGGGTGCATGCAGAGGAAGAGAGGGGTTGCTCCCTTAGTCAAAGCCTTTTGAAAGTCCAGTAAAGTATATCAACCACGTCTTCCTTGTCCCCAAATTTGCAACACATTCAAAAGAGCAGTGGATTTTAGAGGTATGATTTTTCCCCTCAGAAGATGTGCTGGTTTGTCAGCTAACTTACTTGGTGTCAAAATAAAGCTAACTGGCCTGTAATTCCCAGGATCTCCCCAAGAACTATACCTAAAGAAAGGCACATGATCTGCTACTTTGCACATGGTAGCTGAATTTAATAAGGTTTCATAGGTCTGTGATAATAGGCAGATAGTTTCAATTTGGGGGGAGTATGGGTTTTTTCTTTCTAAAAGTATTTTTGATTATATATTTGTTTTCTTCAAGTGCTAGGAGATCGTCCAATGCATGAGAGAGACTATAGATGCCAAATATTTGCATGATTATAATTGGTTTTTAAAAACGCAGAAATCATCTGGCTTCATGTTTTGAGAATGTTTTGCACAGATCTAATGCCAAAACATTAATTCTATTTGTCCACTTCTGAGAGTCCTTGAATTCATTTTAAGGGGAGAATTAAAATACTTACAAATAGGCTGTTTTCGTCTTGCTGATTGCATGCACTGTTTCATTTTATGCAAAATTGTGAGTGAATGTAGCGCTTATGAAAATGACGGATTATCAATACTAGCTCAAGCCAGGCATAGTTTTGGCAGGTGTTGCACAAACTTTCCCTACATAGCTCTGCTAATGTGCCTGTAACCTGATCTGCAGCCCCTGTGCTATTCCAGTCCTGGGCCTCTTGATCAGCGACTGCCAAGCATGAGTGATGCCAACTTGTACGGTGTTTTAGTAACATGAATCACAGAGGACTAGGATCAGACCACCAACATCATACTCTAATAGTGTTCTAAATCATACTCTTAAATAAACAACACCACTGCTTTAAAATCTTTGAAGGAAAAAAATGATGAGATTAGATGCTGAGGCATCATCTACCTCCACAAAGAAATATTATGGTGCTGTCCTATTCCTCTCCTTTGTTGGCAATCACATGACACTGATTGGAAACTATGAAAGCGGCATCTGGCCTCTTGGCAGACTCAGCTGGCTGGTTTTGTTGGCAACCTTCAAGTTGCCTGCAAATCTCACATAGTCCAGACAACCAAAGGACAATCTTGTACTTTTGGGAAACATTTTATTTAAATCAGCTTTAATTTTGATCATTTCTGCAATTTAATTCTGTTCAAAACCAATGTGGTGCCCCAGTCCTTCATTAAAATTGACTACAAAGCTGCTTACACAATGGGCAAGGGAAGTTCCAAGCCTCAGTCTAGCAGAGTGCCCTAGTGGCTGGGGTACAGGTCAAGGAGGTCGGAGTGCTGAGTTCTGTTCCTGGCCTGACCGCTGTTCTGCTATGTGAATCTGGGCAAATCACTTTGTCTGTTTCTCTCCTCTTCAGGGTAAGGAGTGTCTTTTACTATGTATATCACATAGGACCCTTATTTCAGTTGGTATCTCTAGGCATTGTTGTCAGAGAAATAATAAAATTGTATTATTTTTATGACTCTTGAAGCCAAATTGTAATCCTAGAGCAATATTAACTGGCACTTGTATTTATATTCTGGGATGATTTTTTTTTAAAAGCAACCCTGAAAGTTCCTTAGTTAATTCAAAGAAGTCCATTGAAGGTTATGTCTAATATTAACAAATATTATTCTCTAATGTATTTTCATGCTTAATTTACTGGCAGTCTGCTGACCTATTCTATTCTGACAGTTCCTTAATAATAAACCTAGCACAAAATTTTTGAACCCAGGCACCTAAAATTCATATTGAGGCCCGTAAATAGACCTGGCTTATCTTGAAAAGATACTGAACCACTGCATGGGTGGCAAGAGGGGTTGCTTAGCAACTTGGAAAATCAGAGCTACTTCTATATAAGTGCTTAAATGTGGAATAAATATAACTATAGGCCCCAGATTGGAAAATGTTGGCCCTATTTTCCATTTCCTTTGTAATACCGAGGTATAATGGGACAGTCTATTCAAAGTTGAGCTGTGTGCCTATATGCACCCATTAGCTGAAGCTGTTTAATAAAACATGATCGTCTCTCGAATTTAACAAAAGGAAGGTATTTTAATGTCAACAACGACTGTAGAAAATCTGGGCAAAGCTTGCTGTGTCCATGCAGACTTATCTGTGTGTGACTATGCTTGGAATCATGATTCCCGTACGTGTAACGATTTATCTCACAGTGTAGAATAGTTGCCATGGTGACAAGAGCTCTGCAAATAAATATATAAATAATACATGAAAGATTTTTATAAGCATACATTAAAGCTCCAGTTCTCATATAGACTTCTTCGTTACCCGAATGTGAAGGGAAAGTGTCACCTGGAATTCTTCTGGCTGTAGGTGTTTATGAGGTTCAGTAAAGAAAGTCAAACCTTCTACAGACATTTGCTTTGGGAGGTCAGCATCAAGATTTATTTACCCAAGAGATACATTGCTTCACCTTTGTCAATATTTATCTTTAGAGACACTAAACTTGATGGCCATTAAAACAGGATGTCAGTGGTCCAGATCCTGGGACCCTCTCCAGTAATGCAAACCAGCCCTAAAGCTTGCTTAATCAACTCTGTGAGGATTACCCCTGCCTAGACACGTGCTCAGCTGATGTGAAACTACCAGAGAATCTGCTGTGACACCCCAGGGCAGTGAAAGGGGGAATGGTTAGAACATACTTCTGTACCATGCATCCCTGGCTGTTCTAACCCATGCCAATGACCAGCCCGGGTCTTGAACAGTCCCAAGAAAGGGATAAAAGCTGTTGCAAAGACACCATTTGTTCCCCATTCCTCTCCGGCCTTGCTCCAAGCACAGCTCTCTCATACTGGGGGCTCTGGGCAAACATGTATTTTGTACATTTGTGAGGGTCATGTCTTGTGGTTGTTCTCAGCATAGAACTCAAGTTTAAGTCATCTGGAGTTCCCTGTCCAGAGCAACTAGGGAATTGGGCCCTGAATGTTTTCATCATACCTACCTGGTGCATTCTCCATTATGGCAATGAATGTGCTATATAATCCTTTCAAACTGACTGAGAAATGGAACCCGTGATCCAAGGGGTGGGGGGAGTGCTATTCTTCAGCATTATATCTAATCAGGAAGAAAATGTGCATATGTTTATCTATTTGGTTCATCAGAGACAAATGTTTTCAGTGAGATCAGTGAATCAGGATCTAGTATTTATATATGCAGATTGGCTGGCTAACATTATTCCAGATTACCCTCAATATTTTTGATTAAAGAGGAGGAAAACACTTGACTATTCAGCTAGTCAGTAGCCATGTTTTTCTTCAAAATTATTTTGTTAAGTTTATTTAAAATAATAAAAAAGCCTGCAAATTTGGGGAGTTTGACTGAGATGGGAAATGAGGCCAATCAAAGACCTGCCTAGAAAATGTCCTGCCACAAGCTCCATCTTTTTTTCAAAACCAAAAGACCAACAGCTTAAGTATCTCCACTGCATGAAACTGTGGGGGTCTATTGTATAGGCAAGTGTCAAATCTAGGGCTTGAGACCCAGATTCAGCCAAGGGGCTTAAACATGTGCCTAACTTTAAGCATGTGAATAGCCTCATTAAAGTAATACTGTAAATCAAAGCCAACACATTACACTCCAGCCAGAAATGAGTAGGCAACCGTCCAGACTGTGAAGCACTGATGTGATAGGCTCATGGCATAAAACGCTGCTGAGAAAGTGGGAAATCAAATTCTCCACTAGTTCAGTTTTTGGTTGTTTTTTAGTATTAGCCTTATCTTAGGAAGATTGCACGATAGTAGTCTAATCTAAAAGTGACACATATGAATGAATGTAACAAGGTCTGCATCCTAACCAAACAGTTGCACACATCTTGTAAAGTGTCAATAAAAAGACACCATCTTCGCCACAGATCTGCCTGATCATTCAAGTGCAGCATCAACCTGAGCAACAAAAAGATGGGTGAATGTGTCACTTCTTCTATTTCTTCCAGTTGATTCTCAACAGTTGCTCAAGTGATGTGTCCCAATAGCCTTTGCTGTGTTTACAGTGGCTTTGGCCTTGAAGTCCTCAGAGATAACTTGTTGCTTTTACAGGAGAGTTCAGTTCTGTGCTTTTCATGAAAGGAGGCAAAGAGTGAACAACTTGAATCAGGTGGCATAGTGATGCAGATTACTGCACTGATTGAGCTATGATGCATTTCTCTTCATACCATAGTGCACTGGATTTCTGGGGTTGCTGTTCATCTGCCACATGAAAGAATGGCATTCACTTTTCCAGTTTAGTCTCAAGGTATGTCGTCTCAATGAGTTCCAGGGGGTAGTGGAAAGGTTTTCAGATTTTGCCCTAGTTTGTTCTAAAAATACTAGCAGAAATATGTTTTTTCCAAATGAAAAGCCCATAGAGATTACATTGGTGGGTTCTTATATATAAAATGTTTGTTTTATTTAAACTGCTCTAAACTCCTCTGGCAGAGGTCATAGCCTCTGATAACTGACAGCTCAGTTGTCTCTTAGGGGGGCAGGAGGGGAGGGAAACTGTACTGTAGATCAAAATCATCACATAAGCTGGAGTCCAGAGCACCATGAATTTGATCACGTCTGCTAGGAAAGAAGCTTGAATAGAGTCAATGTGTTAGCCTATGGCTTTTTCCTCCACTTATGATTTTTAAACAAATGTTGTTTATTTACAAGTGACAATGCACTCTATATAGCACTCTCTACTAATCAACCAGTGGAAACGCTTTTGTATCCCCATGCACAGTTCAAAGAAACAAAGATTCTAGCTCACTGGTTCAGGATGGAATAATTTAGGTGCCTCTTGATCCTGAAGAAACACAGAAGAGAGTCAGTTACAGCGAAGAGCATCATTGAATTATTTATTGCCTCAGATGTTTTCCCCTTTATTTGTAGTACTATACTCATTGCATTTACCACAATGCTGATTCAAGAAACAGTCTGGTAACAGCACACATGAAAAACACAGATTACATAAATTTGTGCAGGGCTCCATCAAGCATGAGTGGAAGGGTAAATGATGTCAAGAAATCGCTGTACAGATACTATAACTTTTACTTATTAGGAAGGCTTATGGGATGAAGCTAACAGCAAAACTCAGATTTCAAATTTTCCTGGTAACTCAACACTAAATATTTATACAACTCTGTCCATTCTATATATATATTACATACAAGCAAATACCGACTTTAACTTCTTTTTAAAATAGTTCCTTGGCACATCAGTTCTCATGGAAGTTGTACTTATCCCACTTTCTGTTCAGCGTCGTCTAAGCAATGTATTGTTATTTGCTGCTATTTTTGATGATCTTTGGGTGGCAATCATGTGCATTTTTGTCTTAGCTACTATTGCAACCAACCAGTTGTCTGTCAGAGGGCCCAGCCATGGTTGGCCATCTCTTCACATTATTGCTTGATGATGTAAATTTACAATATGATCTATTTTAAAAGATACATCTCTATTCCCTAAGATCATGCCAGTTTGTTATACATTCTATTAAGGGGATCTGGATGAAAATTACATAATCACACCCATTCGTTAATGTAGATGTTCTGAGGGCCCAAATATCTGCTCAGCAGTTGGGCAAGAGTGGTCACTTTTGATTGGCTTCATGTCAAAAGGTCTTCCACTGAACCTGATCATGCTTGAAGTTAATGTGTATATTGTATTCTTTAGTTATGTCATTCAGTGATCAGTATAACATACTGTATTTTTCCCTAAGTCGCCACTAGTAGTGATTCCTTTTCTAAATGTGAAATGTTCACTGTATTACGGTCTCAATTCTTTCACCTTGTTTCCTATAAAAGTTGTATTTCATACAGCAAAGCTGGAGTATTGGCAATGGCTCATGTGGGATGTTTCAGTGTACCCCAGCCCTCTGAAGAAACTATAGGCTGGGAGGCTGGACCAGAAACTTGGGCTACAACATACAAGAAAGTTAGTAGCAGTTGGTGAGCACATGGTGCCTTGTTGACTCAGCTTGGGTGGCTCAGCCATACCCTTAGATTTTGAGTGACTGCTTTGTATTTAGATTGCAGGTGGCCTACAGTAGGCTAACATTTTCCCTGTGCCCAATGAACCTGAAAGACTCAACCAGCTGAGCAAATTGCTGCAGTCTGTTGCCACTGATGTGGAACTACGATGGGGCCCGCAAATACTGGACATAAGGGAAATCGCTGCTAGCTTCTTCAGTCAATTGTAGGTACCACAGCAGACTTGTTAAATGACTGTGTCAAGTGGTATACTGCTTTATCTTTGCAGAACTCTGCAAATAGCAGGTTTCTCATGCACTGGGTGCTGGACAACCCAGTACTGGAGAAAGCTTCAGCAGGAACTAGAGACTTGGGAAATGAAAAAAGACAATCTATTTACAGCCAGTCAAAAAAAAAAGCAGTTACACAATTCTTGAAATTGTTTAGAATTTTTTTTACGGTCTCTGAAATTTCCTTGGAGTCTTTTTTTCCCCAAAAAAACTCCAATCAGTTTTATAGCTGTTCCAAAAGCCAACAACATTGCAAAGGTGGTAGAATATTTCTTTGGGAGTTTCCATTGAAATGTTGACACCTGCCATTTAGGGGGGAAAAAAAATCTGAAAAATTCTCACCAGCTCTCCAAAAGTATAGGAAAGAAGACAACTGGAGGCACAGAAACATCCATTTGAAATGTATATTTTCATAAAGCAGCTATTATTGTAAGGAATTATTTTGTTTAAAAACAATTTTATGTTGAAATCTTGGCAGTTGCCTCCTCTTTAAGATGCTCTTTCTCCAAGTTCTGAATGATCTTAACTACCTAGAGCCTTTCAGTACAGTTGTTATAAAGCACCAAACCTTGCCATCCTCTTCTATTTCATTACTAGTCAGCAACTCTTTCATAAATACCAAAGATTGATCTATAAATATTAGAAATGTATAAGTACTAGTTTGGTTTTGTTCTATCCACCATGGATTTGTTCTTGCACATTAATGTTAAAGTCATACAAAGAACTTCAGACATGACAGACTTGGAAATATAAAACTGTTGAATATCCCAAGCCACAAAAGAGGGAAAGGGGCAGGTTCCTCAGCTGGTAGAAATCTGTGTGGCTCCAGTGATGTCAGTCTGAAAAATTGACCCAGTTTTTAAAATTGCAAATAAATTACATTTCAAATCAATTTTTGAAGGCAAATTACAGGTATGTGGGAAGCAAGGGCTTGAGTTGAGGTGTGCCAGAGTGCAGGGAGTTAACAGGTGAGCCTGCATTCTCATCCCTCTGACACTAATTAGTTCCCCTGGAAAAGGTTGATTGGGGTAACTGAAATAATCTAATCAGGTGGGGGTGCTGGGTGAGCTAAAGAGCCAATTAACCCATCAGCTCAAGGCTGATATGAAGGACACAGGAAGGCAGTGAGGGAAGACAGGAACAGGGCTAGCTGAGCCCTGTTTCAGGGAGATCTCAGAGAAGAGAGACGTTTGTTCCTTTCAAGCCCAGGGGGTGGAGGGAGAGCCGGGAGCACTGTCAACAGTCTCGATGCATGTGACTATAAAGGCGTTGATAAGAGGGACCATAAAAAAAATGGCACAATATGGATACACAGCCAGTGGCGTCAGAGCAGTGTCTGTAGTGCTAGAAGGCAAGAACGGGGCGTGCCCTGTTAAGTGAGGGTTCTTTAGCAGGGGGTAGCCGTGTTAGTCTGTATCTACAAAAACAACAAGGAGTCTGGTGGCACCTTAAAGACTAACAGATTTATTTGGGCATAAGCTTTCGTGAGTAAAAACCTCACTTCTTTGGATGCATCCGAAGAAGTGAGGTTTTTACTCACGAAGGCTTATGCCCAAATAAATCTGTTAGTCTTTAAGGTGCCACCAGACTCCTTGTTGTTTTTGAGGGTTCTTTGTTTCACTTGGAGCAACTGGCATCAGATGCAAGAAAACAGTGCCTGATCATGCAGGAATGAAGATGGAAAAACTCAATTTCCTAAAGAAGGATCTGTTGAGAGGGAGAGGAGAATTTCCTAATCAGTGTGACATTAGAAACTGAACTCTGCTTTCAATGTAATATATTTCAGAAGAGATAAAAGCAAAAGGCAGGGAATGTTCATTCTTTACAGCTATTTCTATTTGAAGATGCTACTCCTTCCCAATATTTCCAATGTGCATTTTCTGTACCTTCAGACCATCCATGCACTCTCATCAATTTTGATTAAACTGATTTGGAAGGGAACTATGGAATACTGAACTGAGAACTTGACAGGCAGATGAGAAAAAAATGTATCTTCAACTAGTGTACTTTTCATTTTATAATTGGGGCTGTCACCACTGGAACAAATTCCAGCCTCCGATTCTTACACTCACTCCCCAGTGAAGTCAATAGAAACTGTGTCTATCTGAGGATAGAATTTGGCTCATTCTGGTTTTTATTTCAGATGAGCATTTTTAAGAACCTCTTTTACAACTCATGTTTAGTTTTTTTCTGCAGTTCTTTTCTTGTACCTTCAATAATGAAATTATTCATAGCTATCAAATATATAGATAATACCTTGTATTTTCAAAATACGGCACTAAAAACATGAATTTGCTAACTTGAAGAGAGCATATTCCAGAGGTGAGCTACACAGACTTCACTTGTGCAGGCTACGCTATGCTATCTAGATAACCGTAATGCAGCCATTACTATAGTATCTGTGAACTTAATTTTCAGAAGTGCTGAGCACTTTCAACTCCATCTGAAATCAGTGGGAGGTATGGATGTTCAGCACCTCTGAAAGTCAGACGTCATACTTAATCCTATATTCTGTACTTGAGGCCTGATTCTGGTCTCACACCAGTTTTGTACCATAATGACATTCCAAGACTATAGTATACTGGCTTAGAATCTAAATTAGCCTCTTCTGTCTTAGAGAGGAAAGTATTTTTACTCTTATTGGAAGTACTGTGCACATAATCATTAGACTTCAAGGATTTGTACCTGAATTACGAGTGCAAGTCTGGGCCCTATTTAGTAATATTGGGGGCACCATACACCGATCTAGAAGCACAACTCTGGTCTTTATTAGACAGCCCTCTGCATAGAACTTCTCATTCCCACTGCTGAAAATACATCCCTACAAGCAGTGCTGGACAATGTGCATCAAGACTGCAATGGGACGCAGAGCTTTAGCATGAATCTAAAAATCACCCCAGACAGAAAGGACAAAGAACAGTCTAGAAGTGTCAGTTATGTAGCTGTCTCACTTCCTACTGCTCTCTTTGTAGAATGGCCATAGAAACCTTTAATAGAGGCTTGCCTCTCTGCTCTGCCAGCATACAGCTGCCAGGCTACTCAATAAAAGGATTTAAGGCTTTTATCATATCTGAAGCTGCTTTTTCTTTTTTGGAGCTGCATCCCCCTGGTCCTACATACACTTATTGGTGTATGTAACAATGGTGTGCTTACTGAAGCATAGATACATTGGTTTAACTCCACTGAGTTCAATATAGCTAGCCCCACTTACACCGACGGAGGCTCTGACCCTATATTTAGGATTAACACAATCAAAAGTAGAATCCCTGTTAGTAGAGCTGGCGAACAGCAAAGAGCTGAAGAATGGGGAAAATATTAATCCATTACTTTGCCCAGTTCCATCAGTTGTCTCAATAATGGAAAATGTGTTTAAATACACATAAAACAATTTCTCCAGTGATTCCACTGCAATACATTATTTGACCTTCTCTACTTGCTACATACATCAAAATTTGACAAATTAGAGCTGCTTGATGGGGCTGGGGGTTTGGGGTTTTTGGCTGCCTCCTCCTGGTGATTTCCTTGTTCTCTATACTGGAATTGTAGCTGGATGGTGCTTGCTCTGTTTTGGTGGGGCTGGGGAAGGCCAGCAGGGTGTTTCTGATCCCTGGCTAGTTCGGTGCCATGAGGAGATCCTAGTGAATAGGGCAGTGGACAGGGACTCAGGAGACCTGGGTTATATTCCTTCCCTACCACTGGCCTGCTAAGCAAGTCACTTTGCCTCTGTGCCTCAGTTTCCCCATCTGTAAAATGGGAATAAAGATGTTGACCTCCTTTGTGAAGAGCTTTGAGATCTACTGATGACAAGCACTACATAAGAGCTAGGTATTTATTAAAAACGTAAACTTCATTAAAGCTATTCTTGTCCTGGGACCAAACGCTACGATCCAAACATGATCACCAGAGCTATTCTTCATGTTATAACACACCTGTGTTCACCAACCAATTTTGGGCAAAAAGCCAAAACAGAAAGATATAGTGCAGGCAGAGTGGTTTGCACTGTGTCCTGGAGGTCAACAAATTCAGGCTGTACTGTGCCAGCAAGGGGGTGTGCATTGTAGAGTCAGCCCCATAGACAAATACAGAGGCTGTTGGGGAGAGTGTGTCAAGTGATCTCAGCTCTCAAGGCAGTGGATGGGATGAAGACAGTGTCCCAGGTACAGTAGTTGCACTTCAAAAGTTTCTACTGGCTTATGAAATTAATGGTTCTACTGGGATTCCTCATTTTCAGTAGAGGCAATATCTTGCAAATCAGTGGAATTTTTTTTCAAAACAGAATAAACTTTTTAAGTAGATCCATATAGGTCTTTAGATTAACAGCTTGAATTGCATCCGGAAGCAATTAGAGAGTCAGTACAATCTACAGTGCTCTGCTCAGGGCCGGCTCTGGCTTTTTTGCCGCCCCAGGCAAAAAAACCTCCGGCCACCCCACCCCCCAGTGCGGCAGGGGAGGGCGCGGGGGGGGGGGAGGGCGGCCGGAGCCCCGGGGGGAGGGCGGCGAGCCCCCGGCCGGGGCTCCGCTCTCCCCGGCGGCCAGAGCGCCGAGGGGAGGGCGGCGAGCCCCAGCCGGGGCTCCGCTCTCCCCGGCGGCCAGAGCGCCAGGGGGAGGGCGGTGAGCCCCGGCCGGGGCTCCGCTCTCCCCGGCGGCCAGAGCGCTGGGGGGAGGGCGGCGAGCCCCGGCCGGGGCTCCGCTCTCCCCGGCAGCCAGAGCCAGAGTGCCGCACCGCGCCGCCCCCCTCCAGGTGTCACCCCAAGCACAAGCTTGGTGGGCTGGTGCCTAGAGCCGGCCCTGGCTCTGCTGTAATGTTCTTCAAGTGAACCAGCCTACTAGATACTAAGGGCCAGATTTTAAAGGTACTTAAGCCCCTAAAGATGCAGATGATTTAGGTACCTAGGTGCTCTTGAAAATCCCACGGGTGCCTATCTTCATCGTTAGGCACCTAAATATCTTTAAAAATCTGGCCTTAAGGAACTTCATTTTCCTTAATGTCCCTTTACACCACTGTGCAGAATATATTTTGCACCCACTTTTAAGACCTTCTTACTCTGACAGAGCAGAGAAAAGGGGCTACAGTGTAAATGACATCTAGGCCCTAAATTCCTATATCCAAGTTAATTTCAGTCATATGCTATCTTTGCATTAAGAATGTTATTCAGACCCAGGTATATGCTTTTGAGAAACTAATTAGTGCTAGCCTGAAGATATTGCTTTAGGCATAAATCCCTTTTGCTTTCAGTGAACACTCATACCTCATACGCACCCTCATGCTAATTTCTATATAGTTTGGGGAGAAGTCTGAGTCTTCCCCTCTTCTGATCTCTATATAAGGAATTTCAGCATTCCTTTGAACTCCATGGACATGGATGCTGGAGACTAGCTTAGACTTGTCAACCTAATGAAACAAGTTTCCACGCACTTTTAAGAAAGCAATAATGAGCCAGTCATAAGTTCACCACAAGGAGGTGAGAGGGTAACAACAATTATTGGGTGGAATAAAGCCCCTCAATCACGGCCCGCAGGCAGAAATTCCTTTGAAACTTTTAGCCACTGCCTTAACCACAATTCTTTCTGACACATGAGGTGTCAACTATACATCAAACAGAAAAAAGAAAGCAGACACGAACAAATACACAAAGGAAAAGGAAGTGGTGTACAATGGCACTACACAAAAATGGCAAAAATGACTGTTACATGATTGGGGTTCAGTTGTGGTAAAACAATTAAATTGTCTTATCGATTTGTATAGAAAAATCACTTTTGTTGTTGTCCTCTGCCTAGCTGTCGGTCTGTCCTTTGACTGTATACTTGTATTTCTGGAAAGCACTTCAATTTAATTTAAATCGTTAAAACCAATCAAGCCTGGGCAAATGGAATTCATGGTGAAAATTTTGAGACTCAGACTTTCTGGCTAGAGAAGCCAGCGTCTCGTAAATTGGCCTGTGGAAACAGAATTGTAAATTGTAGTGACATTCATCACGTTAGACTGCTGATTTGACAGCACCTAATGAGGGCCACCCAAAAGGGATAGGGAGGGCAAAAGGGGAAGTTTGCACCGGGCCTCCCATTTGAGCAGGCCCCCAAACTGAGTGGCATTGCAACCTGGCATGCGACGTCGCAGCACCACTCTGTCATGACAGAGGGGCAGTTGCGCCCTACTCCAGGTTGCAACACCCAGAGGTGGGAGCGGGGCCCAGCCTTGTGGTCCAGAAGTCACCGCTGAGGTGTGAATGTGAGGGGCTTGCTCTCCAACCAACCCACTTGAGTCCTCCCTTCAGTGGTAATTTTTTTTAGAAGAGTGGCAGGAGCCTCAGTTTCAGATTTTGCCCTGGACCCCCATAAACCTCTGTGTAGCCCTGACAATAATATAACATAGTCTGTACAATGCTGTCAATGTGTTTATGTATTATGTATACCCTAATATTAAACATTATAAGGTAATTGTATGGATTTCCAAAACAAAGCTCCAGTTTTGAAAGCAGAGGAAATCTATTTTGGCTCCATTTTAATTTCCTTTCATTCACTCCAATGCAACGGAAGGCCTGTGGGCAAGCCCACACCCAGGTGAATTCAAAAGGATGATTACTGTCTAATTTCTGCAATTAGAGCTCTAAACTTCCTTAAGCAATTTACTCTGTTTCTACTGGTCTTCTGGTACTCTCTCATTGTTTATTTGTACTTACACCAGCCAAATGCAAAGATCTGCTGGAAGCAGCATACAAACCAAATTGCTGGTGGATAGTATTTGAACAGTGACACACTATGCACTATTATGTTTTACTATGCAAAAGAATGGCCTTACAATTAGACCTGGGCAGAAAAGGGTTTTCGTATCCCTCAAGAATTTGAGAGTTCAGTGTTTTCCTGTCCCAAATTGGGACAAAAAGTCAATCTTGAAAATTTTCGTGAACTAATAATAAGAACATAAGAACGGCAATACTGGGTCAGACCAAAGGTCCATCTAGCCCAGTATCCTGTCTTCCAACAGTGGCCAATGCCAGGTGCTTTAGAGGGAATGAACCGAACAGATAAACATCAAGTGATCCATCCCCTGTCGCCCATTCCCAGCTTCTGGCAAACAGAGGTTAGGGACAGAGCTAATAGCCATTGATGGACCTATCCTCCATGAACTTATCTTGTTCTTTTTTTGAATCCTGTTATAGTCTTGGCCTTCACAACATCCTCTGGCAAAGAGTTCCATAATCTGGAGGGTGTGGGGAGAAATCTGTTTGGGTCATATCACTCTAAAACTTCATTTCAACTTCAGCCTTTTTTAAAACTTTTTTTAGAATAAATTGACTAAAATTTCAAAATGAAAAGTTATTTCAGACCAAAAAAAAATGTTGTTTAGAAAATGTTGAAACGGGCCATTCCGATTGAATTTCTTTTTTTTCCACAGCTGGAGATACGGTTGGTTTCAGCCATTCCTGCAGCTTCCGTTTTGATGAATTGGCATTTTCCAGTGGAAAACGTTTTGTCAGAAAATTCCCAACTGGCTCCACTTACCATCGAGGTGGAACCTTTGTTGGGAACCCAAAATTCATGTCCTGGGCTGAGCACGACTCAGCTAGGGTCAAGCTCTCCAAAATGCTGGTGATGGAGAAAATAGTGGAACCTTTGTTGGGAACCCAAAATTCATGTCCTGGGCTGAGCACGACTCAGCTAGGGTCAAGCTCTCCAAAATGCTGGTGATGGAGAAAATAGCTCTCTCCATACAAAACACTATAGACTCCTCCTACTGCATTTAGAAACCACTATAGGGTATAGTCACAGACTGATAAAACACCCTTGCCAAAGATCTATACTATGGAGTGCCTCACACTCACATTAATGTTAATACTCCAACCCCAATCCAAGCACCCTATCCTTGTCATAGCCCCAGTAAAATATTTTAACCTCTGAACTAAATGCTCAAACCTATATGCAGTCCAAAGGGCTGGGCTGTCTGCTGTGCTTCTCCACAGGCTTTAGTCTGTGTAGGAATGGGTGAGGGATTCAGTAGTCAGAGTGGCTGGTGCACTTGCTCTCCGCACGGAGCCATGGCCAGTGAATTTTCACAAGCTACCAGGGGCCTAGATTCTACTCTCACAGAAGAGGGATAGATTCAATAATCCGTCAATAAGAGCTTTTAATCTCTGTTCCTCTACCCATTTCTTCTATAGCGTTGCCATTATTTGAATTCATACTCTATTGTTGAACAGACGTTTGTGAACAAGAGGTTCACTGTATTAGCATCTCTTTCAATTGATTGACAGTCACTGTAACCTTTGTATTTCTGGGGGGGAAAAGACAATTCAAGCGTGGTATTTTTAAAAGGAACACTAGGAGAGTAATGGCAATGGAAACAACAATTTCGAAAAGAACTAGTCTACATATGTCTGAAACACTATTGGACAGATATGTAGAGATTGAAGACAAAAGAGTTCATTAGTGTGAGATTGTCATTACATTCCAGGAAATGGGGAAACAAGTGCCAAATCAAATGAGTTAGGTATAGGGTCTTGGAATCCATACAAAGCTGAGAAGAGAGAGGGCTAGCATGTTATATTTCTGTGAAAAATAATAGAAGATATGTCTGAAGCAAGTCTGGAAATTCATTGCTGCAAGATGTGCTTGGAATCTGTAAGCAACATGTCTCCCTGGGCATGGAGCTGGGTGATCCTTGTATGCACTAAAAAGATAAAATGGAAGAAAAAGAATTGCGTTACATGTAAAGTATGAGAAACAAAGCACCCTGGGGGCCTGAATGCTCCTGGATAGCAGTAAATGGAAGACAAACCAGATGAGGGAGTAGTGCAGGTATGAGGATAAAAGAGAGGAATAAAAGGAAATAGGAAAAGGTAGCAGGAAGACACACAGAAATAGAGGACTCAAAACGAAGGAAACGGAGTGGGAAAGAGGAAGAGAGGAAGAATGAACAAATAAGGAAAGTGATAGATAAACTATAAATTTAAACTGGTCTCTTTCAGCTTATTAAAATTTAAAATGTGCATTTAAATGACTTGGGAATCAAGATGGTCTATCCAGTTCAGTGGCCAATGGCAGATGCTTCAAAAGAAGGTGACAATTATCTATAATGGGCTATTAAGCAACAATGGCACAATAGCAAAGTTTCCTCCTCACTTTAGGGAGCTATTGATTTGCATATAGCCTGATATTCCTTATAACTTTAATCCTATCTAATGTAACTCAGAGATATTCTTCTTATTCAAGTAACTGTCTTATCCTTTTTTGCGTTCTACTAAATGCTTTGCCATACAGCAGTGGTTTTCAACCTGTGGTCCGCAGAGCCCTGTGGACCACAGACTATGTCTAAAGGGTCTGTGAAAGGTTGTCATTACCATAAAACAATGATTTTCAACCTGTGTCTATGTCTAAGATTTCCAAAGGGGTCCGTATCTCCATTTGAAATTTTTTAGGGGTCTGCAAGTGGAAAATGGTTGAAAACCACTGCCTTAGAGTGTCAGTGGGATTTGCAGGCCAATTATGTGTTAATTTAACATTTGTTGCCTTTTGAGTTCATTCTTCTTTCCTTGTTCTTGTATAACAAAAGACGATAAATAAGACCACCCGTCATACTGCTATATTTCTCATTATTTGACATGTTAGAATTGTGTCACTTCTTATACACCTCTTCTCTAAATTAAATCATTGTAATTAGAACTGGTTGAAAAGAGACATTTTTCACAAACATTTCTGTAAAAGTATTGTTGTGTTTTTGTCAAAAAAGTTTCAATTTTCAACTCTGGCACTAAATCTTTAAATCTCATGTGCAAGTCTTTCCACGTCAATAATCTCTTTCATTACCTTCTCTGGGTCTTTCCTCTTTCTGAAATTCCGCTACATCTTTTTGAGACTGGAATGAGCAAAACCAAACATAGTATACAAAGTGAGGAAGTACCACTGATTCATGTAACATCATATTTTCAGTATTGTTCTTTAGCCCTGTCTAAATGCAACCTGATATATTTACTTTTTTATTGCAACTGTGCATTGGGCATATGTTTTCAAGGCACTGTCAATAATGACATCTAAGGATTTTTCTTTTTATTTGCAGTGAATTTAGAACCCATCAATGTGCATGAGTAGTTCGAATTTTTCCTTTTAATATGCACTACTGTCCACTTTCCTACATCAAATGGCATTTATCACCATCTTGCTTAATTACCTAGTTTTGGTAGGCCCTTCTGAAGTTCCTCACAATCCTATATAAACCTAATTGGGGCACCTAAATTGGCCATGCAGTTCCACATTTGGGCACTTAGGTGGTGCTGTATCTTTTTTAAGTGTCACTTTGAGCATGCAACTTCAGAGCAGCTCACCTAATGTAGGAGCCACATTTGAAAATTTCTGCATATGTCCAAATGCTTTATACAGCAATTATCTTTTTTTATTATTCTTATCAAAAACCAAATATTTGATCCAAGTTCTTAAGCATACAAATCTATAGAAAAATAGCCTTGGCCAAATTAGAAAATAACTGTATAAATTACTTTGAAAAGATGCATACAGAAAGACAAGCAAGTATTGTTAGAGTTGGCGGGAGAATGGCAGTTCCATTTCAAAGAGGGTTTTGATATTTTTAAAATTTGAATTAATTTGATTAGGAGCAAAACCCCAAAAATTTGAAATTCTCAATGAAAGGGAATTGCCATTCAGTCTGTTTGGGGTTCCACTCAGCTCCCCAAAAGCTCAGTTTGACTCCAGTCTCCTCATTCAAGTCCTTTATTTGGCATACAGCAAAGCTATGCTGAGTTGATCAGACTCAAATGCATAAGGTGGATTCAAGGTACATCACAGATCCAAAGTCATACAACAAAACTTTTCTTTATATACATTTCTACCAGCAGGAGTTTCTAACTATAATTTCCATCATACACTTCATGATTGTCTTGGTTACTTTTCAGGAACCATTACCTGTACAGCACACTCTGTCCATGCATGATCTGACCTCTACCTTATCTTACATTTAGTCTTGTTTCCGTGGGTCCTGCGTTTCCTGGCAGATTTTGCTAGCCTCAGAGGCTCACTGTGACCCTCCACATAGCCCTTCTCTCTCTAGAGGCAAGGGTCAGAGCTTACTGAGCCATTTTCATCATAAGCCAGCAAGGGAGGTGAGGAGAAGCAACCTTCCTTTGCACAGTCTCTGTTGTCTCCCAGTCTCAGTGATTGATCGGGGAGGGGAGGTGGGAGCCCGGGCCCGCCCTCTACTCTGGGCTCCAGCCCAGGGACCCTAATAGTAGCAGCTATGGTAGCTGACTTTTTGGAAATAGGACGTGTACAGTTCTCTGGGCCACTTCCCCACAGCAGCCCCCACTCAATATCTCCTTCACGTTACCTCAGGGCCTCCTTCCTTGCGCCTGATATGGATTTGTACTGCTTTGTTCCTCCAACAACGCAGCTTCCTCCGACAGCTCCTGATACATGCGCCTCACTGACTAATTGGGAGGCTTTTAACTAGTTCCAGCCAGCCCTTGATTGGCTTCAAGTGTCCCAATCAACCTAGCTATCTCCACTGCTTTCTAGAAGGATCTTAATTGGCCCCAGCTGTCTTGATTAACCTGGAGCAACAGCCATTTGGTTACCATGGTACCAGGGATTTGTTTAGCCTGGGGCTAACATACCTGTTCCTGTTACTATAGCCATCTGGCATTGCCCAGTCACAGTAGTTATAATCATTTGAACCACCATTAATATTAGGCTCAAAATACGAACCAGGGGATGCAAATTCACCTCCTCTTGTACAGCCCACCAGGGTGTTTTCACTCCCTGTACAGTATTGTCCTCAATTTCTTGTTGCTCAGCTGTTAGTTGGGCAATCGGCAACAATTGTTCCATTTTTTTTCTGTATTAAAATCAGTGGTGGTAATAGACAGCAGTTATGGGTACAAAGAGATTTGTCACCAGTGATCCCTATTCTGTATTGTCTGTCATGTCTTCTGTCACATTTTCCTTAATCAGCACACTTGGCCAAAGGGCATGGGCTCCAATCTGAGTCAGGGAGGTGAGGTTCAGACAAAATCCATCCAGGCTCCCCTGGCATGGTGTTGTCCCAAACAAAAAGTTGTGGTGATCCAAAGCACAGACTGTGTCTCCAAGCTTTTACCACCTCTTTCACTCTCTCCTTGATGATTAGTCAGGCCCAACCTTCCTTGCTGGTGGTCAGGATCATTTGCATCGAGCACTCACAGAGCCATATGTGCTTTATTTGTTCACAAGCAAGCTGGGTTTATTTCATCTCTTCCTTGTGTGGACATCTTCACACAGGGATAATGTTGTTTATAAGTTCCATTCCCTATGGTACCCATACTGTTAATATTCTTTAGGACCCTCTGTCCATCTAGGAACAGCAATCTATAATTGGCAGAGACAAATTATTAATTTCATGTGGTGCCCAAGGTCCTGGGCCTTCTAACCTTGAAAACTGCAAATTTTCTTCCCCAATATTATAAATTCCCTTTTCTATTAGCATGGTCCAGATCAGTGTGCTGTTTAAAGATTCTGACCACTCTCCCCACTTTATTTCTTCGATCACCTGACCTAATTGCATAACAAGTTCAGTACCATATATACTACAAGCAATTGCTTGAGAAACATTATTAGCATTCAATCAATCAATAATAGTATTTTAAACGGATTAACATATCTGTAAAATTTGTGCAATGGAGTGCATATTGCTAATAGTTAATGCCTCTTGCCACAAGGTGTAAGCACTAATCCCTCCTCTTTAATGGCTTATCCAAATCCATCAATTAAGGAGCTAATTTTAAGGTTCAGTCCCTCAATGTCTGCAGAATTCCAGAGGGACACCCCAACTCCAGTGCCACTTTAATATGCTTTGCTAATGCTTTGCTATCCCTCTTTGTCCTAGGATTTCTTTGTCCTTGAAATATGCCTCCCACCAGATCCTGCCATAATAGAATATGTTCCCTGATATTGTTACTGAACCACTTCTTATACCACTTCTTAGGCCCCAGGAAATCTGTAGCATGTAAAAATCGAAAATGAGTATCTTCCACCACTGTTTCTTGAGTGGGGTGTATAAAATACCATTTTCTGGCCATGGTGTGGTTATCAGACAAAATAAATGGGAGGGAGTTGACCCCTCTGGAGGGAAGACAGTGTGGAATTGTATAGGGGTTTGAAGGGCTGTGGACTCATGGCGTTGAATCTCCCTCCACCAAAACAGGGAAGGGGAATTGATTATAATACCAACTGTCCATCCAGGTCTAATGTCAGTGCAATCATTTGTATATGAGCACAGCTGTAGCACTGAAATTCCAGTGCATGCCTATGACATTCCAGGGTGAAATCCAGACCAGTGAGAGGTGTCACCACCTGTCCTGAAATCTTAGGTGCCTCACAATGCTGTGGTGCAGTAGCTCCCAGCTAGGCCACCCACAGACAGCCAAACTGCATACGGGTAACACCCTGAGTATCTGTGTATAGCCTGCCAGTCACTCACCAGTCACACTCTGGCTTCCACCAGCCTGTGTTATTACTTGTAGGGTGACCCCAACACACCCCCAGTCCAGAATTTTTCACCAAAAAACATGTGTTCTGCACTGTCCAGCCGTCTCCTGGACAGACCAGGTATTATAGGTCCTGTAAGGGATCCATGTACAACAGTTTGCTACTTTAACGGGAGTTACCAAACAATTCAGTTTAAACACAACACTGGGTTAGTTTTGATTAAAGAATAAAACAAATTTATTTGGCTACAAAGAGATTTTAAGTGAGTATAAGTACAACGTATTAAAGTCAGGAATGGCTACAAGAGAAATTATCAAATGTTTTCAAGTAACTAAAACTTAACATTAGACTTGTTCAAGGTAAAATTCTTACCACAGGTTCCCAGCAACATTGCTGACCAAATTCTCAAGCCAAGATCTGCCCCTAAAGTCCAAGGGGCTGGTTCCTTTGTCTTTTCAGATGTGAGAGGGAGATAAAATGAATACCTGGGGTGTTTTGCCACTCACTTTTATAGGCCAGTCACCTTTTGAAATGCATTTTCCTGAGGGTTACCCCTAGATAAAGTTCCTTCCAGCTGTGAGGAATGAGACCTGGGGTCTTTTTGTGAAAGAGGTTCCATGTTTTTGTTTGTTAAAATGCACATCAATCTTTTCCTGCCCTCTCCTCCCCCCTTTGCTGCCAAAGAATGGCCACTTGACCAGTAGAAGCCTCGGATGGTAGATCACCTCTCTTTTATCATTGCAAGCATGGTGCTGTAGGAGTTTGCCTCAACACCAGGTAAACACCCATTCTCTGTCTTAGCAGCATGCTGACACCTTTTGGCCTTCTCAATGGATTGGAGACACAAACCACTTGATTATGCAAGATTGGGACACGGTATTGCAAAGATCTATGGGGATTGTGTGCTTGCAGGTTCTAGGGCATACCATTGATGAGTCAGCTCTAGGGGCACAGTTGGCCAAAGTGCTATATAATTTAAGATCAGCTCAAGCAGAAATGTTTAACATGAAGCTCCTCCCTATGGAGGGGCCGATTGAATCAGCAGATGGCCTTCTTCAGTGGTGGAACATGCAAGCGCATAATGTGCTTAATACAATAATGAGAGGGGACAAGGCACATATTGAAACGTTGTTAGCTATGCTGCCCCTTGAATGCAAAGAGTATCTTTTGCAGTTTGATCCTGATCCTGGCAATTTGGACAATTTGTTAGCTAGAACCAAGCACTGGAGGGGATTAAATAGGACAATGGTGTCAGTGGCAGAAGCCAAGATTTTTTTAAGTGGAATCTAGCTCCAGAGGCAAGGGATTCTGGGGGAAGGGATGAGGAGACTAGAAAAATGGGTGACCGTAGATGGTGTTATGGCAGCTCAAGAAAGAAAAATGGAATTGGAGGAAGAAATAAAGAGATTGAGGGCTCTGAATGAGAGCCAGCTTAGCCCCAATAGGGTTGCCAGGCCCCTGCACCGCAGCTGTCCTGCGTAACACCCCTTTTACTGGGTGGCTGGGGATGCCCCACAGTTAAAAACCACTATAGTGAGGGTGGGAAAGGACATGGTACTAGATAGGGGGGCAGCAATAACTGTGACAGGGCACTTGTCAGAAGGGCCAAAGCAACAGAGGATTCAGGAAGTTACTGGAGTAACTTGCCCAGTTCAGGTCAGGGAAAAGCCATCAGTTGTAGCTGGCTAGTGAAGAAAAGAGTATGATAATGGTAGTGGATTCACAAGAGGAGATTCTGGAGATTTGTGTGCTAGTGGAAATTAGATTAGTAGTGGATTTGGCCAATATGATGCTTTGGGGGACCAAAGAAGGAGGTGTCATACCCATGACTGCAACTACCGGATCAATTAAGAGTACACGGGAAGTAATTGTACAGTATGAAAAAGACACAGCTTTTGGGTGCCCCAACATACCTATGGGTATCCCAACTAGTAAAAACTTTTGGGGATGTCTGTGTCAAATCCAAACTGGAATGTGGTTGGATGGACATCCAGATCTCACTTGAAAGACAGGACACACCACCCCAGAGGCAGTATCCCATACTTAAGGAATCCATAGGTCCAATTCAGGACATAGTGGAGGCACTGTTAGAACATGGTGCAATAAAACCAATGTCCTCTGTGTGTAATTCCACATCCTGGCCAATGCAGAAGCTGAGAGGTGAGTGGAGATTGACTATAGGAGTGTAAATGATAGAGCAAAAACTTTGGCTCTTATAATGGCAGCTTATCCAGAGACAATTGCAAAATTCTCTCCTAGAATGAAGTAGATTTCCTGGCTAGATGTTAGTAATGGGTTCCAGTCCCTCGCCCTGGCTCTGAAGTGTCAGTATTAGAAGGTTTTCACATTGGAGGGCTGTAAAATATGCATGGACCATATGGCCCCAGGGATAAAAAGATTCTCTGGCTATTTTCTATGCTCCGATTAAACAGTATCTCAAGGACTTTCCTTGTCTGCATAGGCTCATCCAGTACATGGATGACATATTGATACACTCCCCTATACAGGAGGAGCACAAACAAGATTTGTAGGAGGCTTTGCAATGTCTGCTGTGGGCAGGATTAAAACTAAATACTGGAAAAAAACACAACTGGTTAGGAGAGAGATAACCTTCCTAGGGGTTTCCACAGGTAAAGAAGGGTTGAGTATTGATCACCAGAGGGCAGGGTTAGTTTCTAAATTGCCCTTCCCCACAGACAAACAGGAAATACAATCTTTTCTGGGAATAACAGGGGTTTCTTTAAGTCCTTTACCTGCTGGTTTAAGGCTCCATTTCGCAATACTAAGTCTTGTAACATCATAGTTTTTTGTTTCTCCTTTTTACATTTTTATCCAGTGCTACTAATTGGACTGTCTATTCTACCCGGTTCCAGTCTCCCCCTAATACTTCCTTAGGAGTCCATAGGAGCCTTCTTTAGATTTAATCATGCCCTGGAAACCTCCTCAAAGTTGAACCCTCCCAGTACCATTGCTAAACTACTGGGTTGCAATCCTTGACAGTAAAACTACACGTATAATAAACTATACACTGCCTGCTCCAGACGAATGGAATCTGAGTCATGCCATCACTATGTTGGAGTTCCCCAAGATTTCTTCCATTCTGTTCTCCAAAAATTCAGTTCAACTCTGATCTTGTCACTCAGGTTCCTTTCTTTGGCATTCAGCAGAGCTATGCTGAGTTGATCAGCCTCAAATGCAGGGGTGGATACAGGGTACATCACAGATCCAAATTCATAGAATCATAGGACTGGAAGGGACCTCAAGAGGTCATCTAGTCCAGTCCCCTGCACTCATGGCAGGACTAAGTATTATCTAGGCCATCCCTGACAGGTGTTTGTCTAAAATGCTCTTAAAAATCTCCAGTGATGGAGATTCCACAACCTCCCTAGGTAATTATTCCAGTACTTAACCACCCTCACAATTAGAAAGTTTTTCCTAATGTCCAACTTAAAGTTCCCTTGCTGCAATTTGAGCCCATTGCTTCTTGTCCTATCCTCAGAGGTGAAGAAGAACAATTCTTCTCCCTGCTCCTTATAACAACCTTCTATGTACTTGAAAACTGTTATCATGCCCCTCTCAATCTTCTCTTTTCCAGACTAAACAAACCCACTTTTTTCAATCTTCCCTCATTGGTCCCGTTTTCTAGACTTTTAATCATTTTTGTTGCTCTTCTCTGGACTTTCTCCAAATCTTCCCTGAAATGTGGCACCCAGAACTGGACACAATACTCCAGTTGAGGCCTAATCACTGCAGAGTAGAGCGGAAGAATTACTTCTCGTGTCCTGCTTACAAAACTCCTGCTAATACATCCCAGAATGATGTTTGCTTTTTTTGCAACAGTGTTACACCATTGACTTATATCTAGATTGTGATCCACTATGACCCCCAGATCCTTTTCCACAGTACTCCTTCCTAGGCAGTCGTTTCCCATTTTGTATGTGTGCAGCTGGTTTTACTTTAGGCTTTACTTCCTAAATGGAGTATTTTGCATTTGCCCTTATTGAATTTCATCCTATTTACTTCAGACCATTTCTCCAGTTTGTCCAGATCATTTTGAATTTTAATCCTATCTACCAAAGCACTTGCAACCCCTCCCAGCTTGGTATCTTCCGCAAACTTTATAAGTATACTCTCTATGCCATTATCTATATCAGTTGTGGGCAACCTGCGGCCCATTAGGGTAATCCACTGGCGGGCCGTCAGACCGTTTGTTTACATTTGTACAGCCTCCTATAGTCCCCAATGGCTGCGGTTCGCCATTCCCAGTCACTGGGAGCTGCAGGCGGCCATGCAAATGTAAACAAATGGTCTGGCAGCCTGCCAGTGGATTACCCTGACAGGCTGTGTGCAGCCTGCGGGCTGCAAGTTGCCCACCACTGATCTAAATCATTGATGAAGATATTGAACAGAACCGGACCCAGAACTGATCCCTGCAGGACCCCTCTCATTATGCCTTTTCAGGATGACTGTGAACCACGGATAACGACTCTCTGGGAACAGTTTTCCAACCAGTTTTGCACCCACCTTATAGCAGTTCCATCTAGGTTGCATTTCCCTAGTATGTTTATGAGAAGTTTCACGCAAGACAGTATCAAAAGCTTTACTAAAGTCAAGATATACCATGTCTACCACTTTTCCCCCATCCACAAAGCTTGTTACCCTGTCAAAGAAAGCTATCAGGTTGTTTGACACAATTTGTTATTGACAAATCCATGCTGACTGTTACTTATTACCTTATTTTCTTCTAGATGTTTGCAAATTGATTGCTTAATTATTTGCTCCATTATCTTTCCAGGTTTAGAAGTTAAACTGACTGGTCTAATTCCCCGGGTTGTCCTTATTTCCCTTTTTATAGATTAGCACTATATATATATATATATATATATATATATATATATATATATATATATAAGAAAAATTCAACAAAACTTTTTTCTTATACACATTTCTACCAATATTAGACCCTAACTAAACATTGCATCATACACGTCATGCCTGGCTTGGTTACTTTTCACGAACCAGTCCCTCTACGGCACACTCTGTCCATGCGCAGTTCATGCATAATCTGACCTCTACTTTATCTTACATTCAGGCTTACTTACTAATACCAGGATGTCCCTGCTGATCTTACTGAGCCACTCTGACTCCAGAATATAGCTTGTTATGATAGTTTAACCTTCCATTCATCTTCCCAATCATGCCCACTTGAGGCAAGTTACTTAAGTCAAGCCAGGCCTGAACTTTCCAGCTCTGGGAACCCTGTCTCCTGGGCAGTCCACCCTAGTTGGCTGCCCCAGAGTCAGGGAGCCTTGACGCCATGGGATCTGGGATGCCAAGGAGTCATGAGTCTGGGAGCTTGGAACCTGGGACTGCCAGGGCTTCCAAGTTCCCAGCCTCTCCTCAGCTCATCAAGACAGTTGCTAAAGAGCCAGGCAGGAAATCAGGTAGGATTCCATCAGAATTTGGTTGAAATCAAATAGCCTCTGTGAAATATCAAAAAATTCTGACCAAAAAATAATTCATCAAAATGTTTCTGACCAGCTCATTATTATATAGCATGAGCGGGATAAAACTAAATCTGTTCAGTATGTCTGTTTTAATAAACTATGAAACCAAACATCTGGAAATAAATATTTTATCAGCATAGAGTATGTTCGACAAGTGAATGTTGATATTTTAAGTATTCCTACCCTTATTTCCAAGACCTGGATCATGTTATGGGAATTGCATAGCTCATGGCAAAATGACTGAGATGAAACTGATGGAATTTGAAGCCCTTGGGGGTAATGGTATGCTTTAGTAATCTGATGCAGTACTGAACTTCATGCTGATTAAGCAGAATGACCAGCTTAAAATGATTTCCAGAAAATCATTTAACTTGTAAAATGCTTTTGTTACAAAGCTTTCTGAACTGACACACAGATTGAATTTCTAGTGTGAATTCACAGATAAATTAGTAGGTATGTTAGCAAAGGCACTCTAGTACTTTCTTTCCTCACTTTGGTGTCTTTCGTATAAATGTATAGCTAGATTGGCTTTTCTGACAATATAAAAAGGCATACATATGCAGTTGCTTTACCTTTAGGTGCTATAATCAGTGGTTTCCTTTTACCAATAAAGATTGCAGCCACTACTCCATTATCATTGATTTTGAAAATGAGGCCTCACTCATGAAAAGATGCTCCCTTTCGATTAAGATATGTACTGTAAAACTGAAATTGCTTTTCATACTAAAATGTTTTCAAAAAAAAATATTTACACTTGTGTAGCAAACAGTTGTCTCTCATTTTGTAGGTACCATCTACCTTACAGTATCTGCCATACCTTCTAGTAGTTCTATAAATAAAACTGAAAATTTCAGTTAGCCTACAGGTAATGTGTTAAGTGCCTCAACTGATAAATATAAGTTTGTAGATATGAAGATGTATGTTCTGCTATGATGCATAACTCTATAACTAATGGCTCCACTAAGAAGACCATGATTTTCAACTTCTAATCTGATGGCCCAACACAAGAGTACACTTTATGACTACATATTTCAAACCTGGATCAGTGGGAAAGCCCAGGTCCTGGCACAAACATAAATACAGACTATAAATTAGCCACAAATAGGGCACTACACTTTTCAGGCTCCTGAGTCTAAATTTACAAGCAGTTTATTGAAGTTTTGAGGCTAATGGTGGCATAAAATATTTTAGCCAGCTAGTAAAGTAAGGGTGCAGAATGACTGAGAAGTACTGTAACTGACTGCTCTGATTAATGATGGGTAAATTGCTGTTAATGCTTGTAATAAATGTCATGGGCAGTAATTCACAGAACAGCATCAGAGGTGCTACATAGGCTTTATACAAGAAACAATCACTGACTGAAAGTTCCAAATTTGGAGCTTGGCTACGCTTGTGAGTTAGAGCACATTAAAGCAGCCCCAAGCGCCCTAACTCCTGATGTGTCCACACTGGCTAGGCACATAGAGTGCCCGGACTCCGCGGATGGAGTGCCCCTGGTAATCCACCTCCACAAGAAGCATAACGCTTTTTGCGCCCCAGCTGGAGCACAGCGGCACCAGTGTGGACGCTCTGATCGATCTCAAGAAGTGTACCACAATGCCTGTTCTAGCCAATCTGGTCATCACTTTGAACTCTACTGCCCTGCCCTCAGGTGACCAACCATCAGACCTGCCCCTTAAATTCTCTGGGAATTTTGAAATTCCCCTTCCTGTTTGCTCAGCAAGGCATGGATTGCTCTCGGTGCATCTTTCCAGGTGACCATGCCTCCATGCACCAGGCAATCCCCAGTATGGAGCAATGGCGAAGTGCTGGACCTCATCAGTGTTTTGGGGAAGGAAGCTGTCTAGTCCCAGCTGTGCTCCAGCCGTAGGAATTACGATACCTTCAGGCAGATATCAAGGGACATGATGGAAAGGGGCCATGAACGGGACACACTGCAGTGCAGGGTTAAAGTGAAGGAGCTGCGGAATGCCTACCGCAAAGAGTGTGAGGCAAACTGCCGCTCCAGTGCTGCCCCCGCGACCTGCCGTTTCTACAAAGAGCTGGACGCAATACTTGGGGGCGACCCCACCTCCACTCCGAAGACTACCATGGAAACTTCAGAGCCCAGTTCAACAAGGCAGGAGGAGAAGAAAAGTGGGAGTGAGGGTGCTGAGAAGGAGGGGGACAGCCTGGCATCCCTAAATGCATGCAGCCAGGAGTTGTTTTCAAGCCAGGAGGAAGGTAGCCAGTGGCAGCAGACAGTGCTTGGGGAAGAACAAACAGCAGAGGAGGTGCCCGGTAAGTGGCTTTTATTTTGGGAAGGAAGTTGTTCGGTGCAGGCTCTTGGGACAAGGAGGATTAGGGCTGCATGCATGTCTAGATGTGGAATAGGGCGTTGATGTGCTCTCTCACATCGCGGTAATCGGCCTTCAAAGCTCTGATGCAGAAGCTGGGAAATCCACTTTCGCAGGTTCTTTGGCAGAGCTACTATGCTCCTTGTCCCAGTAAGGCTAACATGTCCGCGCCACTGTGCCATGACAGGCTTGGGGACCATCGCTGCACACAGGCAAGCTGCATATGGGCCAGGGTGGAAGCTGCACTGTAGTAGAAGACCCTCTCTTGCTTCCCAGGTCACCCTCAGCAGCAAGAAATCTTCCAGGACGAACTCATCCTGTCGAAAATGTAGGGACAGTGTTCAGTATAAGGGCCCCCTGCCGCTGTTGGCTCTCCCCAAGGCACAGAAACCCAGAGGACAGTACGGCCATGAAACAATCAGTCCCCCTTGCCCCTGGGCTTACTCACCATTTTGGGGCTCTTGTGGGTTATGTGTGCTCGCTTTGGGACGGGCAATTTCTGATATTGTGTACACTGTACTTGTCTTTAAGTACGGCTGAATCATTGCTCTTTCTGGTGTGAACAATGCTGCCTCTGTTAAGTGTTGCATTTTGGCTTTACAGATGCAAACTTGAGATCCCAGCCGTCCTTGTTATCAACGGCTGAAAGACTCCAAAGAATCAGGAAGCATCCGCGAAGAAGCAAAGAGGACATGCTGCATGAAGTCATGCAGCAGTCCCTTAATGAAAATCAAAAAGTGCAGGAGTGGTGGGAGAGTGAAAGGAGGGTCTGCCAGCAGAATGCGGATCACCAGCACCAAAGCACAGAGCAGCTGCTAAACATCATGGAGTGCCAAGCAGACTCGATACAGGTGCTTGTAGCAATGCAGGTGGAGCACATCTGCGCTTGCCCCCTCCCCACAGCCGTTGTCCCAAAATTCTTTCCCTTGTGCCTCCATGTCACCACCAACCCACTTTCCCCAACATCCGGGTTCTTATTGCCACCAGCTGCCTCCAACACTTGTAGCTTCACCACCCAGCCCCGCAAACTACGACCTTTATCCACTGCACTCAACCCCCATCACCATGTATTATAGCCATCCTGATGTGCAGCACTCATTGCACAGCACTCCAGACAGGAAGGCTGAGTATGATAACAGGACATACGCAAATCTCTGATTGTCCCGTTCCCCCTCCACCTCCTTCCCTCGCCTCACACAGCACAGATGTGTCATGCTCTTTCTGTTTCCCAAGAAGTTGTGTTTCTTTTCAATAAACAAATTTTCTTTTCAATAAATGAATTTTTTGGCTTTGAAAACATTTGTTACTATATTAAGTAAAAGATACCGTAGTCCAGGAAAGCAACAGGCACTGCAAGTCAGTGCATCATACGTAGCAAACACAGATTCCTACTAACATTGGAACCACTGCACTTCACTCCCATGCAGGGCACCAAACATTACTGGTGGCTTTCACCATCATATTGCTCCTCAAGGCATCCCTAATCCTTGCAGCCCCGCGCTGGGCCCCTCTAATAGCCCTGCTCTCTGGCTGTTCAAATTCAGCCTCCAGGTGTTGAACCTCCGAGGTCCATGCCTGAGTGAATCTTTCACCCTTCCCTTCACAAATGTTATGGAGGGTACAGCATGCAGATATAACCACGCGGACGTTGTCATCGGCCAGGTCCAGCTTCCCCTACAGACAGCACCAGCGGCCCTTTAAACAGCCAAAAGCGCCCTCCACAGTCATTCTGCACCGGCTCAGCCTGTTGTTGAACCACTCCTTGCTGCTGTCAAGGCTCCCTGTGTAGGGTTTCATGAACCACGGCATTAAAGGGTAAGCGGGGTCTCCAAGGATCACAATGGGCATTTCGACTTCCCCTACTGTGATCTTCTGGTTTGGGAAGAAAGTCCCGGCTTGAAGCTTCCTGAACAGGCCTGTGTTCCAAAAGATGCGTGCGTCATGCACCTTTCCGGACTAGCCTGCGTTAATGTCAATGAAACACCCACAGTGATCCACAAGTGCCTGGAGAACCATTGAGAAATACTCCTTCTGACTAACGTACTCAGAGGCTAGGTGGGCTGGTGCCAGAATTGGAATAGATAGATGCGTCCCATCTATCACCCCTCCACAGTTAGGGAAACCCATTTGTGCAAAGCCAGCCACAATGTCACCCACGTTACCCAGAGTCACAGTTCTTCTGAGCAGGATTAGTGGTCCTGCAGACTTGCATCAACACAATTCCAACGGTCGACTTTCCCACTCCAAACTGGTTAGTGACCGATCAGTAGCTGTCTGGAGTTGCCAGCTTCCAGACTGCAATAGCCACCTGCTTCTCCACCAGCAGGGCAGCTCTCAATCGCGTGTTCTTGCGCTGCAGGGTGGGGGCGAACTCAGCACTCAGTCCCATGACAAAAGAAGAACAGGAGTACTTGTGGCACCTTAGAGACTAACAAATTTATTAGAGCATAATAGACAGACCTGCGGGTGGCTATATTACAACAGAAAAACTTCAAAAACAGACTCCAAAGAGAGACTGCTGAGCTAGAATTGATATGCAAACTAGACACAATCAACTCCGGTTTGAATAAGGACTGGGAATGGCTGAGCCATTACGAACATTGACTCTATCTCCCCTTGTAAGTATTCTCACACTTATTATCAAACTGTCTGTACTGGGCTAGCTTGATTATCACTTCAAAAGTTTTTTTTTTCTTAATTAATTGGCCTCTCAGAGTTGGTAAGACAACTCCCACCTGTTTATGCTCTCTGTATGTGTGTATATATACCTCCTCAATATATGTTCCATTCTATATGCATCCGAAGAAGTGGGCTGTAGTCCACGAAAGCTTATGCTCTAATAAATTTGTTAGTCTCTAAGGTGCCACAAGTACTCCTGTTCTTCTTTTTGTGGATACAGACTAACACGGCTGTTACTCTGAGTCCCATGACAGTGGCTTTTCTCATCCGAAAGTCCTGCAGCCACTGCTCTTCATCCCAGACTTGCATGACTATGTGATCCCACCACTCAGTGCTTGTTTCCCAAGCCCAAAAGTGGTATTCCACTGTGATGAGCATGTCCGTGAATGCCACAAGCAATCTCGTGTCATATGCGTTTTGCAAGTCGACATCATCATCGGACTCCTCACTGTCAGTTTGTAGCTTAAGGAGTAACTCAACTGCAATTTGTGACGTGCTGGCAAGACCTATCAGCATATTCCTCAGCAGTTCAGACTCCATTCCTGAAGACCAAAAGGGAAAACAAAGCGTGCAGTACAAAAAACGTTGAAAGATGGCACCAAATGTGGACGGAAGCACAGGGATTGCTGGGATGCGAAGCGATGCATCATGGGGCGTTGGGACAGGACCCAAAATGCCCCACACCCACCTGCCTCCTTCCCACAAGCCACAGCGCCAGAATGGGAAGAGGTGCTCTGTGGGATAGCTGCCCATAATGCACTGCTCCCAATGCTGCTGCAAATGCTATAAATGTGGCCATGCCAGTGCACTTACAGCTGACAGTATGAACACACGGCAGCACTTTCCCTGCTGCACTCTCCGAGGGCTGGTTTAACTCACAGCGCTCTACATCTCAAGTGTAGCCATGCTCTTTGTGGCCCTTTCTAAAGAAAGTTTGAGGACATTGCAGAATGATGTCAGCGGTGCACAGTCATGTCTTGCAATGGAATGGATATTTTTTAATTAGCCATTACTCTTTAATCAGAATGATGTAGCCCTACCCTCCCTTAGCCAGGGGGATGTACTCCCAGAAGAGAAACACATTTTGGACCCCCATGGGGTCCATGGCAGACTCATGCACTGTTGACTTCCCAGGCAGCAGAAAGGAAGGGGAGGGAGATGCGACCTCTTTCCCCCACCCTCCCCAAATCACCCTGGCAACCCTCCTCCTTCAACCATTGGGTAGAGGGAAGACAACCCCAGTCCCTAGAAGATAATCAGAGAGTACAAGACAGCCAGGCAGATTGCAAGCAGTCTCTGAGCCTGTGAAGAGCCCTGGATGCCCAGAAAAGTAGGAGAAACGCTGTGAATAGCCCACGTAGCAGAGGCCAGCTGGGGAGTGGAGGAGAGAGAAGGTCTCTCTTTTGCCTGGGAGTGCAGCACTGCCAGGCCCAGCTACTGGTCTCATCCTGCAGAAAAGCCTCAGGAAGGGACAATCCGTTCCTCCTGCCAGCAACAGGAGGAGACAGCCTGTCTCTCCTGCCACTGCCTGCAGCCTGCTTGCCCTGCAACTAGCCCACACCAGGTCTGGGATTCTGGATCCAGAGACCAACCTGCTTACAACTGAACCTTTGGGTTCCAAACTTTAAAGACCGTTCCAGAAATGGAGTGGGCGGTTAGTTCCTCTCCAGAAATCCTGAGGGAGGACCCGCTTGCCTGCTTCTGTTTCCTGACCACTCAGCCAGAAAAGGATCCTGAGTGAGTACCCTATTATAGTTAGTCAGGTAATTAGGATTTAATTTTGCACATTAAGGCACATTGCACCTGCAAAAGGGCTTTCATCTACCTGGATCATCGAGACCTGATCTATAAATTCCCATTATAACGAAGTAAGTGTAACCCTTCTGCCAGTTGGAGTGGGCAGCAAGAAGGACCAGGTTCAATATCTAGGGGTTCCTTTTCAACAATATAACACAGAACCGGCTCGAGCCCCCACCCGGTAACTTGGGGAAATTACACGCTACCCTCTGGGCGCCTCTAAGAGGCAATTCTTCCCCCTTGCAATCACAGAGTCTGCGGTAGAAAGAGTTTTCTTTAATAAAAGTAACCTAGCATTAATCAGGAAAAACAGCACAATCAGGATTCATAAACATAAAAGCAAGGAGCAAAATACCCACCCCAGAGTACACTGGGCTGTGTCTTTTGCTTAAGGTTCTTGAATCCAACACCAAAGTTCCTGTAGTGTGTTTCCTCTCCCAGCCCCACCCCGCCCCGCCCAAACCACCCCACTCACAGTTGTTGCCCCGGTCAGTGAAGACCCAGAGTTCAGAGGTGCAGCCATCCGGGCACTTGCTCCAGTCTGCCAGCTGCCTGCTTGCCGCTTCCGCTGGCTGACTGCTCGCTGCTCCCACCAGCTGTTCCCGCCAGCTGTCCATCAGTTACCTTCTGCTACCACCTGCCTCTCTGCTGTCACCTCTGCAGGGCAGTCTCTTAGTGATTGTCAGCTCTTAGCAGGCTGGGCAGAAATTCTGTCCCACCACAAGTGATTTCAGCTCTTATTGAGCACTTAATAGGAGCTTATTTAGCTCTATATTTGAACAGTGGGGAGAAACAGGGTAAACCAGACTGGGGACCCTTAGGGAGCATCCACACCCCCTGGCTGGGACACCTGTCCCCACCCCTCTCTGCTTTCACAGGGTCTGGCATTCGAGCCCCTGGCTTAACAAGGTCCTTTCAGCTGAGGGTGACCTCCTCATTTGGGACAAGTTAAGCACAGTTCTGCTCCCCTTTACTCATACAATAAAGACAATACATTGATAATAACATTTCACTACCCCTGCATTCAGTACTAAAGTGATCTGTAACCCAACCCAACACCAGCCAAAGTTGATCACTTGGACCTACACAGCTCCTGTTTGCTGGATATCTATGCAGAGTAGGTGTATTCATGTAAATACAGTTTGTTCCTGAAGTCTCTCTCCCTTCCCAACTAGCTGTCAAAGGAGAGTTCATTCAGACCCTGCTTACATCTGTTTCTAACAGCATATCCGTACAAGTCTACAATGTGTCTTCCTATGCACCACTTGGTATCTGAGACATGGGGGACAGAGAGACCCAGGCGGGGAAAGCACTTTTGTTTAGGAACATTGGGGGAATGTGTGATCATGTGACCTAGTATGCTTGCCTGCATAGCATTTAGTAATTGAAAAGCATTATTAGTATCTCTAGTCATTTTAACCATTTTATGTTTTTACTGATTGTCTATTTCTCTTTGATCAAATCCTTACATGAAGTTTATAGTTATTGTTTTTAATTGGTTTACTTGTGTGAATTTGAATTATTTGTGAGTTCAACTGGGGGAGCCTTAGTATGATTAAAACATTGTCTCACTGGGGGCATCGCCAAATTGCTTTATTCTTTAGCACACCATGAGTTGGGCATCTACCAGCAGCACTGAGAAATGAGGCCAGGTGACAGAAACTTTGGAGCTGCTCAAAGACTATAAGGTACCCCTCTCCTGTTAACAAATCATACAGGTACTAAGCCAGCACCAAAATGAGGGTTACAATGACACATGCAATATATTTGTATTTGAAAGCAAGCAAACCAACCTACATTGCTTGTCGTGATATGCATTCCCTTCAGAGTGGGGTAGATGGTGCTAGAGCATACTTTTGTGCTGCTATATGAATGATGCTTTGCTTTGGTACACAAGCATGCTCACAATCAGGGAAGGTCATAGTCCCATAATTTGTGGTTGTGAGATTTGATATAGAATGGTGCTGCTTTGATTATATTTACAAAACAGTGGTTACATAAATTATTGTGAAAGACTGATACCTCATTGTTACTATATGGTAACTTGATTGGAAACATCAAGTATTAACTTCAGGTAATTCTACCACATTGTCCTGTAGAAATACAATAAATAATCTGCATCTCCTCTGTGTGTGTGTGTGTGTGTGTGTGTGTATGCCTGTCTGTCTGTCTGTCTGTCTGTAAAAAATGTGGAGTGAATCGGATGAATTTCAGTACTCATGACACTACAATTCTGCCAATGAACTTCCATTTTTGCCTGCTGCTTCCTTATTTTGCTTGTCATTGGCCTCTCCTGCAAACAGCTTGCCAAATAATATAAAACTGTTCCACTTGATAATGCAACAAAGAGTCCTGTGGCACCTTAAAGATTAACAGTTGTATTGGAGCATAAGCTTTCATCTGACGAAGTGGGTACTCACCCATGAAAACTTATGCTCCAATACATCTGTTGCTTGGGACTCTTTGTTGCTTTTTACAGATCCAGACTAACACGGCTACCCCTCTGATACTTGACATCACTTGATAATGTTTTTGATGTTACCGATGTACAGATGAAAAACTGAAGTCCTTAGTCACTCAGTGACACCTTTTTGCCTAAGGAAAAATTATGAAAATAGTGAGTAAAGGGACAATATGCAGCCAATATGAAGAACCAGGAGGAAAGTACTGAATCTGTTTTAACTTGTGATCAAATTTAGATTCAAATCAAGGTGAGATGAAAGGCTGGTAAATTAGCCAGCTGAACCACTTATTCCTCAGAGTCATATATAAGTATCATCTGATTCTTTAGTTGATTATATTAAACACTCATTTTTTCATTCACATACAACAGTCTAATGCAGCCATCCATCAGACAAAATATTCTGGTTCTGCATTTCTCATTGTCAGTTGTACAATAAAATAAATGTACAATAAATCATAGTTTTCAACTACTGTGTTAATGCACACTGCAGTTGGCTCTGTAGGCGGTTTATAATGTTAGGGTTCTAGAACACAGAACTTTCAAATGGCAATGATTAAAGTCCAATTCCCCCTAACTCTACTTTAGTCAAAAAGCATCCCTCATCTGTTAGATCAGACTGCTTCAGGTACTGTTGGGTCTTTCCAAACATTCAGAACCTGAATTAAACTGAGCTGCCATCTATAGTTTCAGGATAATAACAGCGGGAAGTTTTAGGTGGCTTTGTTCTACCCAAGTGATTTGTAAGAATTGCTATGGACTCCATTTATGATGTAAGTGTTCTAATACAAGAAAGGGGAATACACTGAAAAGGACTATACAGTACCGGATATTTTAAAAAGAACAGTAACAACATGATTCTTTCAACATATTAGACATACATTTTAACAACATCATAGGACATTTTATTCCAAGATAAGACTGGTAGCTATTTGTTCATTTCCTCTCGTGTTATTTCCTAATTTCATTAGGAGAGAACCACTTCATAAACTTGTATTGGCTTGCATGACTTTAGACTCCTAAATTGATGTTTCATTGGAAATTTATGTTAGATAGCTTAATCTAAATGTGTTGTAAGTGATATAAATACAGAACATTTGAATTTCATCGTTCTCTGTTTGATACATCTTCAATAACATAGTTTTATGAAATAATTTTCCTGTGTCAGCTATTTGAAATAGGTATGCTGATACAATGGGCCTGTTCTCCTATTCACAGTTGTACTACAAAAAGACCAAAATAGTGGGAGGGGGAATTAATGGGTTTTTGTAATGTTAGTATATTCTAAAAATTATTAATGGATCAATTCAAAGGAAAGAAGTGTATTTAAATTACATTCCTTTTTTTCAGGTAGCTGTCACAGCCCTGCCCTAGTTGAGCTCTCCCTGCTGGATACTTGCCGGGGGCTGCTGTTGTAACACCGACAGACCCTGGTCATTGGTGGGCAGGAGAGAATGTGGGGCCTCTGGAGCTTAGTACATGAGCCTCTACTGCAGGGGTCGGCAATCTCTGGCACGCAGCTCGCCAGGGTAAGCACCCTAGCAGGCCGGGCCAGTTTGTTTACCTGCCGCGTCCGCAGATTCACCAGATCGCGGCTCTCACTGGCTGCGGTTCACCACTCCAGGCCAATGGGGGTTGCGGGAAGCGGCGCAGGCCGAGGGATGTGCTGGCCGCGGCTTCCTGCCGCCCCAATTGGCCTGGAGCAGTGAACCGCCAGTTGGGAGCCACAATTGGCCGAACCTGCGGATGCAGCAGGTAAACAAACTGGCCTGGCCCGCCAGGGGCTTTCCCTGGAGAGCCGCATGCCAGAGGTTGCTGACCCCTGTTCTACTGCATAATATTCTAAGGCTGTAGAAGATCGCGCGCTCTCTCTCTCTCTCTCCCCCACCCCCCCCCACACACACACTAGATGGGACAGAACACCACACCCAGGTGTGTGGGTTACACTGTGTTTTGACCCACATCTGGGCCCATGTGTTTTTAAACTCCCCTTGGTGTCTGAAACCAACCCAGTGACCATCTCTGGTTCCACTTCTAGAGCAAAGACTCTCTCTGTCTGGTATCATTCCTCAGAAAGGGGATCCTATGGACCAGTTGCCCTAGATCCCCAGGACCAGTGCTGAGTCCCCAGATACCCCATGGCCTTAAGCCTAACCTTTTCCAAAATTCCACCTTTGTAGACATTTTGGTGTATAGTTAACCCCTTCCGGGATATGTGGTAATTGAAGCAAATGGATGCAGACTTTGCAAAAGGATTTCCAAAAATAATTACTTGACTTTAGACAACACAAGAGAAATACAGAGCTATGCAAAATAAGAAATGCCTGTATGCTATTCCCTGCCTCAGTTCCTAAACACTTTTGAGGTTTTTTTGGGATTTGGTCAGAGTCCCCTCTCCTGGACTTCTGTCCTCCAGCACATGCTTCTCTTCTGGTTCTGCTCGGTCAGAGAGAGTTGCTCCCCCAGACCTGAGTCTTTTATAACTTCCAGTCTTCTTTGCCATGTCACCCTCTGATCAGCTTCAAATCCTCTGTCAGGTTATGATGCTCAATCATCACACTCTTGGAATCCAGACTTGAAAACTTGGTTTTCCCAGGGCGCTAAACAGCTCTTTGTCCAATAGTGCTTCCATTTGAATTGAAGACCATCAGGGTTTAATGACCCTTCATTGGTAGCCTTCCACCAGGTGCAAGAATTTCTCCTGATACCTCTTGTGCGTTTTAGTTCAATATGGAGACTACAGAACCAAGAAGGCAAAGAACAGTCTTATAATTAAAATGGTGCTCAGAAAACAAAATAGAGCTTGTAGTTTGACATAGATGCATACAGAAAGTTTATGACATCAAACAGAATTCATAAGCTTTACCAAAACAGGTCCCCCAAACCATCACTGAATAGCTTTGATACACTCTTGTTGGGGAAACAAAGATATAAATATCCAAAAAGACCTAGTCTATACCACTTTTTTGCACAGTGGTTCTGGTGTAATAACATGAAAATCTGAAAATAGAAGGTCTAAAGAATATTGCCAGGACTTAGATCAGACGGAAATTAATGAGTTTTATTTGTGCAAACATTATATGCCCCTCCCACATGGTCTATATGCATTGTCTTCATGCTAGGCAGTGGTCAGTGTCTGAGTAAAGTGCTTGATTTTAGGTTTATTCTAAACCAGATGTTGTGAAAAAGCCAAGTTGCCCATCATTTATTATCAGTGACCTACAGACCTATCCAAACCCTATCCACATTCTAAAATGTAACAACCAACAAGGTCATTTATTTATCAGGCTTAGAACAAAAACACTTCAAGTTCTGGGGCCCCATCTAATTTTGGGTCCCAAACCTATACAGGGAAATGTACAGATGGACCCTTATATGTTCCTACATCCCTTTAGAGGACTTGGGCCTAAATCTGATGTCAAAACAGAAAATGTCCACTATCAGGCTAAACTAATTAGTTTGCCATAAAATCCTTTATGGAGCTTAGATATCACCATCCCCAGCAAAAAAGGTGGAGTGTTATGTTTGTGACAATAGTAAAGAATCACACAGAGTCACGTTCTTATAGTGTTGAACGAGGAACTTCATTACCATAAAATAAACAATATTATCCCTAAAGCTGTGTTGTCCTTCTCCTACTTTACTGCAGAGCTTCTGCCTAGGATCTTCTCAAGCCCTCTTGCCAGCTGCCTGCAACTCATTTAAGTAAAAGTTGCACACATCCTCTGGACATCTTCCTCCTGTTTTCCCCATATAAAAAATAATCCCACTCTTACATTGACTGGCTTTAATAATTCTTTGCACTTCACAAACTTCATTTAGTGATGCCTCAGACCGATTTTGGAACACCACCCATCCATCCCCAAAGTGCATGTGATAATTCGTGTTGCCAATTCTCCCAAATATATTCAGGAAGCAGGGCCGGCTCCAGCTTTTTTGCCACCCCAAGCGGCGAAACAAAAACAAAAAAGATAAAGCCGCCCCTTTCCATTGGCCTCCCTACGCACCTGCTTCCTTCGCTGGTGCCTGGAGCCGGCCATGACAGGAAGGTAATTCTGGCTCCTGCTGCAGGAGCTGTCACTGGCTGTGTGATGGAGTGGAGCTTCCAACTCCTCTCCAAAGAAAAAAGAAAAATTCCAATTCTTTGCTCCCCTCAGTGCCACACCTTCCCAGCTCAGCTATTAATTATACATATCCCAATCACCACATCAGCTCAGCCCCCCCTACCGTACAAGTAGCCCCACATCAGTTCTAGCCTGCAGGGGCCCACATCTGTCCCTCACCCCTCAGTGCAATAAAATGGGCCAACTCATGTATTCCCACTCATGCACATTGCTCAGAAATGGCTGGTTCCCAGGAGGTCCTCAGGTCCCTGGCATATTTGAAAAGTGTGTCAGGACCAATTTAGAGCAATTCAGAGTTTACTGTGCACTTAACCACTGACATTGCCAGTGCCTCATTCCTTAGATGCATATTGAACGTTCTTGTAAAAAAAATCAGTACTTCACATCCTAAGCATGTGATTTTCACATGCTCATAACTCAGCCAAGTCAAATCGAATTTCCCCTGAATCAAGGCTGTGCACAGCTAGACAATGAGAAATATTTCCAACCTAAATTGCAACCCACTAATTTCAACCACTTTGGCTGTAGGCCTATTAAACATGAAAAAGGTGCACAATTTTTTCATGATGGGAAGAAAGTTCATTTTTCCACTTGTAGAAAAATGACTGATGAGATATTAAAGACTGATTAACAGGACTGAAACAGAGCGTTAAAAACATCAGCCCAAACTGTTTCACATAGCAATGAATATCTAAAAACAAGGGTTCACACTGGAAAATGTTTTGCAACCTTAACTACAGTGGATAATGCCCGACCCCTCCAAAGCACTTGAACATACAAGTGTACTATCAAATCATAATACTTATATGTTATTGAACCCTGGAGGTGGGTGCTGATGCCAGTTAGATGCATACCTGGGACTTTAGTACTGTCTCTGTTGCAAGAAATAGTAATGCAATTTTAATGGAAGGAAAGGGGGATGCAGCTGAATGGGAGGAATGAAGTATAGAATCATAGAATCATAGAATATCAGGGTTGGAAGGGACCTCAGGAGGTCATCTAGTCCAACCCCCTGCTCAAAGCAGGACCAATTCCCAACTAAATCATCCCAGCCAGGGCTTTGTCAAGCCTGACCTTAAAAACCTCTAAGGAAGGAGATTCCATCAGCTCCCGAGGTAACCCATTCCAGTGCTTCACCACTCTCCTAGTGAAAAAGTTATTCCTAATATCCAACCTAAACCTCCCCCACTGCAACTTGAGACCATTACTCCTTGTTCTGTCATCAGGTATCACTGAGAACAGTCTAGATCCAGGTATACGTACTTTGAGTTGGAGCATTTCTTTGCCACTTTGGAAGCCCAGGAACAACCCTGATGAGCTAACGAGTGAGAACCAAGGATTCAAACTAAGTGTAAACAATGTGAAATGTATCCCTCTAATTTAAATGTTCTGGCTGAGTGAAATGCAAAAACAAATGACCTGTCTTCACATACAGTGATGCAGGGGCGCAGCTGCACCACTGTAGCACGTTGGTGAAGATGCTACTACACCGAAGGAAGAGCTTCTCCCATTGGTGTATGTATGCCACCGCTGCGAAAGGCTGTAGCTATGTCAGCAGGAGACGCTTTCCCATTGACATAACGCTGTCTACACCAGGGTTAGGTCGGTATAAAAGTGTCGCTCAGGAGTATGGATTGTTCACATCCTTGAGCAACATAGTTATACAAAGGTAAGTTTGTAGTGTAGACCTGGCCTAAGGCCTTAATTCTTCATTGCATTGAACCTCTTGTTTTCATTTACTCCTATGCAAAGTTAGTGCAAAGTTGGCGTAAAAAGGTATCACTGCTGTCATTGTGAGTTCTGATCTGATACCACTGCACAAGTATAAATGAGTTCACAAAGTGGTAGGCAGTGCTGAATAATGCTTTATGGCTCTGATCATCTTCACACTTAAGCAGGTGCTTACTTTATACACATTAGCTAGGCCCATTAAGATAAAGTTCCATCTGTGTGTACATGTTTGCAAGATAAGCACCGTGGTTTGGATGATCTAAACTGCTAAAAGTAATAAAGGTGAGACTATTTCCAGTTCAGGGGCCTAAAGTATTTCACAAGAGCATACACATAAGTCGCACTCACAATTTTTATCTTGATAGTATCTCTTTTTAAAGATAGTATGCAAATCTCCTAAAGAAGTACAGTTAAGGAAAAATTATCAGCATTAAAATAAGTCTTTATTATACCTCACAGGCTGTGTCTAAAAATGCAGCTGACAATGAAGGCCCCCAGAAGTAGCCTTTAATAATACAAATATGAAAACGGGCCCCAAAAAGAGAGGTGAAGCATGAATATGTGAATACTACTTCTACTTATCTTGCATGTGCAGCCATAATGCTCTTTTTATTTCATGCTCTGCTAATACAAATCTGCATTTCAAAGAAACCAATACAACTTCATAAAACACAGCACTGGGCTTATTTAAAATGAATTCAGTTACCTGTTTCAGTTTTAACTAAATCTATTAAAAATTGTACAGAATGACCTCTTACAAAGACAGCAATTAGCTGACAAAGAAACATGTCTGTGCACACTTTGGAGCAGCATCACCTTTTCCGACAAGAAACATTTAGCATATTAAAATTGCTCTTATCCCATAATCTAACATGGAGTTCTTAACAAGCAAAGGAGCTTCAGACCATTTTACTTGTTTATGGATAGCCACTAGTTTTAGAGTATACTACAAAAGTCTAGTTTCCCAGTGCTGTGTATAGATGTTTTTATTACTTTCTTTTGCAAGAGGATATGTCAATCCAGTAATATCAGATCCGGCTATGGGACTTGGTACGCTTGCCAAAAAACAAAAAATTGTGTTGAGGAAAAGGAATAGTTAGGTTTAAACTACACTGACTTGCTTCTTTTGGAAATCAAATATCTTAAAATAGTCACATGATACCATGTGAAACAGACTCTTCTTAATATAAATAACTGAGTAATTGCATTTGACATTGAAAGACTAAATTCTGAGCTACCTTAGTGGTCTGATTCTTCACTACCTAGTTGCCTTGTATAGTCATTTATGTGTACTAAGTGGGTGTGAAACATTACCAAATCAAAATTTCCCATTCACTTACACCAGTAGCTTTGTATACTCTCTTTATACAACTATACATGACTGCACAGGGAAAAGACAGTGGCGATCCAGGCATGTATAAGAAAAAGGGATGTGTCTTTCAGATAAACACAGCATCTAAATGTCAAATCTAGCATTGAGCATATCAAGTGGATTTGTGATGTTCCCTGGAGGACAAGCCGAAAGGTGATTGTATTATCTTGTGTTTTCTTGTCTCTGACATATAATATGCTTGATTTTAATTTATCAGAGTCCCAATAAATGAGAGAAAAAAGTAAGAAAATGGAAAGGGATCAGACAAAATGGAAGAGGTGGTTGCAGTTGTGTCTGGCGTGTGATATACCTTGGAGTGAAATGTAAGCAATCAAATACTCGGGTGGGTTTTTTTTCCAGGTACAGAGATATGATGGTGAGGGACAAAAATGTAGATTACACTGAAAGACCACCACCACCCTCTATACTTTCACTCCTCCCTGTCTAAACAATGAAAGACTACTGAGTAAAACATTGGCTGTTAAACTTGTTTGAGGCCTAGCTGTGCTGTAACCAGATTTTAAAAGCATACGATAGCCCAGATGAAACTGTTGGCTAAAGCACTCTTTAAAGCTGATTATACATTGGTTTGGTCCCATTAACAAAGGGCAGCTCAAATTTTGCAATGTGTTGAGCCACGGCTGAGTTTGCTAGCTTTTTGTTGTTCTTGTTGTATCACACTACTGTCGAGGGACCCCAGCAGAGATGGGGTCCCCATAGCACTATACAACATATAGTAAGAGAGGGAGTCCCTGCGCTAAAGAGCTGACCGTGTAAATAGCTACAGCAGACAAAGGAGAGGAGGGGAAACTGAGGCACGGGGAGACGTGACTTGCCCAAGTTTGCACAGTAGGTCAGTGGCAGAGGTGGGAATAAAACCCTGGACTATTGACTACCAGCAGAGGCCACAATCCACAAGACTAAGTTATATTAATATGGAGACAGGGTCTGAACTGCAATGAACTTAAGGGTATGAGCTTGCTTGCTTTACTCAGGCAAAACTGCCATTGATTTCACAGATCAGCAGTAGAGATGGGAGAGGATAGTATTAAACCAAGTATGCAGATCTTCAGAAAGGTAAAACTTTAGGCCTATAATTGGGTCCTGAGAGGGCTCCACTGCTAGAGAAATATATGATCATCTCAAACTTATTAGAATAACTCTTATTTCATTTTCACTATGGTGTATTCTTTCCACTCTCTGTGTATGTGTGTATAATAGGCATTGTAAATGTTTCATACCCAGATTTAATAGTAATGACTATTGTTTCACTAAAATACAATACCGCATGATTTCTGGGTAGGACACTTGTATAATGTGTTGTTTTTATAACCTTTGTTTTGTAAACGAGATGTTTACTGTGGGATATCAAGGATACAGTGATTAGAGGATAGCATAGTTACTGAGCACATTAACAAAATCTTCATTCCTACCAGCTGCATTCACAGATTACCACAAAAGAAAGCTTCAGTCCTTGTCACTGCCAGAAAGCCAGATGCTCAGATATCCTCTTTGTATTCTGATGATCATTAGATGACCACTAAAATTACCAATACTCTGTCCCCCTGAACTTACAAAGCTTTGTTTCTGTTTGTTCTGTGCCTCTACTAAACCAGATTTACATATCAGTCTTTGAGAGGGGGCAAAAAAAATATCTAGAAGGAATTATCTGGCTCTGAAGTTCTGAATTGAGTCCATATGTCTAGGAGAGTTACTGAGAGATTCAGACTGAAACACACTGATAGCTGAGGAGGCATCAGTGACAGTAACTTCTCAAAGTCATAGAGTTGTATATATAATGTGGAGCTGTGCTGACCGCTTTTTTGTGACAATTGTGTGTCAGAAAGAGGCAATCAGTATATTGAGACAAAATGTTAAATATGGCAGCAGATCATAGCAACAAGAAAAAACTGTAAGGAAAATTTCTAATGCTTCAAATAAGTTGAAGACAGATGGATATGTATTATTAGGGAATGATTCATTATCAGTACCTAAAGTTTATTGGTAAACTCAAATTAATTGTGCAAAAAGCTAATAATAAATGTGAGTAGTTAATTTCTTACAGCAATAATCATTCCAAAATATTGCAGTACTATTATGAGGCAACACTAGATTACATTTTAAACTGTAGCAAGCTGAAAATTCTGAGATTCCTAGTATAGAAAACATGTCACAAGGTTAGCCTCTTTAGTCACTAGATCAATTTTCCATTTAATGTGAACTCAATTATATTATTTGACAGTCTTTAGAGACCGTATTTCCACAGAAATCCACAGTAAGTTTTATAAGATATATAATTGATCACTGGTGTCATCATATGCTTGCTGGAAATACTCTATGCAATATACATATTTTTTAGCTAGAGAGCTTATTGCTGTATAATCAGGTATAGCCATTGATCACAGATTTGGCAACTCCTTGATAATAGTGAGTCTGTGGTTCTATATACAGGATATAAAGATAATGATGTTTTGGTAAGGATTCCTGACATCCAGCCTATATATGAGCTGTAAATACATTTAACCCTGTCTTTAGTCCTTAAAATTGGGTGTGAGGAGGGATTTTGTTTGGGCCCAAATATAGTGAAGCTCTATTTTAGAGGAATATTCCTATGGAATTGCAGCTGCTCCAATGCTCTTACCACCTGACAAAAGACCATTGTTCTGCTGACCAGCTGTAGGTAAGATGACTGCTTCAGTAAGAGCCAGTTGCAGAGCAATCCACTGAGCGATGTCTATTAGTTTATTAGAGTGATGACAGGCTGCACCTGGAGAGGAGAAAGAACAATGAGGAACAAAGAACGTTCCCAGTGCAGTGCAAACTGAGGACAGCCGCCGCACTGCTTACTTCACACTCAGCCAGAGGAACATTAGCGTATGATTTTGCTTAATCATAGAAGTACAAACTAACCCTTTGAATTAAATCAGAAATACTTTATCATTAATGTTGTTTGCAGCATTGTTGCAGGCATGTTGGTCCCAGGATATTAGAGAGACAAGGTGATGAAAGAGACATGATACTGGTCTGAAGAAGAGCTCTATCTAAGCCTGAAATCTTATCTCTTTTACCAGGAGAAGTTGGTTCAGTCTTGTTTCTTCAGCATTAATGTTTAAATTTCTCATTGGAACTAAGACAGTCTTTCTCAAACTGGGGTCACTGGGAAAGCCCCTGGGGTTGCTGGGAAAGCCCCTCGTGGGCCGGGCCAGTTTGTTTACCTGCCCCGTCCACAGGTCCGGCTTATTGCAGCTCCCACTGGCCGCAGTTCACTGCTCCAGGTCAATGGGAGCTGCTGGAAGCGGCACGGGCCGAGGGACTTACTGGCCGCCGCTTCCAGCAGCCCCCATTGGCCTGCAGCAGTGAACCGCGGCCAGTGGGAGCCGCGATTGACCGGACCTGCGGACGGGGCAGGTAAACAAACCAGCCTCGCCCGCCAGGGGCTTTCCCTACACAAGTGGCGACCCCAGTTTGAGAAACACTGAACTAAGAGGTAGAATTCCCAAAAGGACTACACATGAATATGAATAGTTAGAACATCTTCTTTCAACACCAATGTCAAACCATTGACGACAGTCTCGCCCATCTTCCACATGATAGCAGAATTCTGGGACCTTGTTTATTGGTTTTCCAGTGAGAAGTCTGATTTGAAGATTTGGATATAGTCTAAGGCAGTGGTGGGCAACCTGCAGCCCATCAGGGTAATCTGCTGACAGGCCGCCACACAGTTTGTTTACATTTGCATGGCCGCCCGCAGCTCCCAGTGGTCACGGTTTGCCGTTCCCGGCCAATGGGAGCTGCAAGAAGCAGCGTGGGCCGCAGGGATGTGCTGTTCACCGCTTTCCACAGCCCCCATTGGCCAGGAACAGCAAACCGCAGCCACTGGGAGCTGCGAACGACCATGCAAATGTAAACAAACTGTCTCGCGGCCCGCCAGCAGATTACCCAGATGGGCCGCGTGTGGCCCGCGGGCCGCAGGTTGCCCACCACTAGTCTAAAGGCTTGTCTACATGAACATTTAGTTCACAGGAAGCTGGGTGTGAATCTACCCCACACTAACTGTCCCTTTGGGTCTTGCTTCCACACATTAACAGTTTGTTCATATGCTTTCATCTAGTCCCATTTCCAAGAGAACTAGATTAGGGGTTAGGAAGAAAACAGCCCTATGAGTAGATTATTCCATTGTTCTTACTGGGGTTTCTTTCATCTTCCTCAGAAATACCTGGCAATGGTCACTGTCAGAGAAGGAATACTGGACTAGATGGATCAATGGTCTGATCTCTTTATGGCAATTCTTATGTATGTGCCCAGGAAAGCTTAGTTTGGAGGTAGCATCTGTCTGCAGACAAACCTTTTTTTTTTGTTCCATTTTATAATTGAAATGTGGTCTAGATAATATTACTATAAGGAGGATACAAAACTGATTGAGAGACTGTATTCAAAGAGTAGTTATCAATGGTTCACAATCAGACTTGTGGGATGTACCTAGAGGGTACTGCAGAGGTCTGTCCAGTGTCTGATACTAGTTAATATTTTCATTAATGACTTGGATAATCATAGAATCTGAGAATCATAGAAATGCAGGGCTAGAAGGGACCTCAAGAAGTCATCAAGTCCCACCCCTTTGCTGAGACAGAGCCAAGTAAACCTAGACCATCCCTGACAGGTGTTTGTCCAACATGTTCTTAAAAACCTCCAATGATGGGGATTCCACAATCTCCCTTGGAAGCCTATTCCAGATCTCATCAGCCCTTATAGTTAGAAAGTTTTTCCTCATATCTAACCTAAATCTCCCTTGCTGCAGATTAAGCCCATTACTACTTGTACCTTCCATGGACATGGAGAACAATTGATCACTGTCCTTTTTATGACAGCCTTTAAATATTTGAAGACTGTTATCAGATCTTCCCTCAGTCTACTTTTCTCAAGACTAAACATGCTCACTTTTTTTTAACCTTTTCTCTTAGGTCAGGTTTTCTAAATTTTTTATCTTTTTTGTTTGTCGTCTCTGGACTCTCTCTCCAATTTGTCCACATCTTTTCTAAAGTGTGGTGCCCAGAATTGGACACAGTACACGTGCTGAGGCCTCACCAGTGCTGAATAGAGTGGGACAATTACCTCCCATATCTTACAGATGACACCTGTTAATAAACCCCAGAATGATATTAGCGTTTTTCACAAGTGCATCACATTATTGACTCATATTCAGTTTGTGATCTCCTATAGCCCCTATATCCTTTTGGGGGGGAGGGATAGCTCAGTGGTTTGAGCATTGGCCTGCTAAACCCAGGATTGTGAGTTCAATCCTTGAGGGGGCCACTTGGGGATCTGGGGCAAAATCAGTACTTGGTCCTGCTAGTGAAGGCAGGGGCTGGACTCAATGACCTTTAAGGTCCCTTCCAGTTCTAGGAGATGGGATATCTCCATTTATTATTATTATTATGCAGTACTACCACTGAGCCAGTTATTCCCCACTTTAGTTGTTACAATAAATTTAGTCATTTAGCTCAACCAGTAAAAGCTCATGCTTTGAGGTACTAGATTCTCCCCCTGCTTACAACTTGACCAGGGTCATTGTTACATTGGCAACATGAGAAAATGGAAGAATGGAAAAAAGAATAAAGTCTGATCCCGCCACCTGGAGGCTGTAAATGTTGAAAAGGAATATATCTGATGATACAGGGTCATATACTGCCCTTGAGCAACAGTGGAAGGCTGCATACTGAGTCAAGGGCAGAATTTGGCATTAAGATTTCCTGCTTATATAAAATAGTTTGGGCTCATGAATCTCTCCTCAGAAACTTGTGTGCAACTCGTTTTAATGGAGTTGCTTGGTGTATCCAAGGGCAGAATTAGTCTCTCTCTCTCACTGCTGCTGATACCAGAGAAGTCACCCAGGTCGGATCCAGAGGTAAAAATAAGGCTTTGACTATCCTGTGCTGCAGTGCGGGCTGCAGAGTGTGAACTGCAGAATATACCAAAATATCACTCTCTAACTGTCCCACACGGATGCTGATGGCATGAACTGTTTATGTTAATGTAATCGGATTTACATTAATGCAAACAAGGTACCATTTAGTTCATGCTAGCAGCAGGCACACAGGGCAGCTAGAGCACATTTTGGTACACTCTGTAATTCACACCCCTGTAGCCCACAGTGCAGCCCTCTGAGAGAGGGATTTAAATGCTTCCACAGCATTCCTGTTTCTTTGTTCCCCTTATTATATAAAATCAACCAAAAAAGAGAGACAGGGTGACACTATACCAGGAGTCGGCAACGTTGGGACGCGGCTCGCCAGGGTTAGCACCCTGGTGGGCCGGGCCAGTTTTATTTACCTGCTGACCCAGCAGGTTCGGCCGATCGCGGCCCCCACCGGCCGCGGTTCGCCATCCAGGGCCAATGGGGGCGGCGAGAAGCCGCAGCCAGCACATTGCTCGCCCGCGCCGCTTCTCGCCGCCCCCATTGGCCCTGGACGGCGAACCGCGGCCAGTGGGGGCCACGATCGGCCGAACCTGCCGTGTCAGCAGGTAAATAAAACTGGCCCGGCCCGCCAGAGTGCTTACCCTGGCGGGCCGCGTGCCAACATTGCCGACCCCTGCACTACACAGAGATTTATCCTTCCTTAAATAACCAAAACACAAAAGAATTGAAACTGTGGAGTGTGGCTAGTTTATCTCATCTGAGACCCCTCTAGACTAGATTATGCCAGTTAGCTTCAATCAAGACTAGCTAGCACTATATTGAAAGGTGTAAAACCGTGCCTGCATTAGGTGAAAAATTGTGTTTAGATGCATGTTAGGCAACACATTTTCCAACATGGCCTATTTTTCTCATCTAGATGGGGCCTCTGTGGTCTCTGCTAGCTGTCTCTGCTCTTTACTTTGTTACATTTGCAGATCAGCAATTTGTTCCTAAACCTGCCACTCCAGCAGTAATGTCTCATGTTTCACGGGAAATAATTTTCTCAGCCACACAAAATTTGCAATCAAAATCTTGTTCTTTTGATTTTAAATTACATCTAGTGTCATTTATATTTTTGGGCTTGGAACAACGCATCCTAGGAACTGAAAATAAAATGAAAGATCCAGGAGATAATATTACTCATACACAAAACACAAATTGATAGCACTAAAAGTTTAACTGGGTTATGAATAAAAGATCATTTCTGTTCTTGAGTTTTGTGAAGAAATGAACCATCTCAAAATACTTGTTTTTTTGTTTTTTTTAGTTCCGTATCCACATTTGATCATTTGTTTTGTATCCTGAATACATTTCATATCCTGATAAATCCAGCACTGTCAAATTATCTTCATTCTCATATATGGGTGAAATTCTGACCCTATTGAAATCAAGGGCACTTCTGCCATGAATTTCAATAGGACCAGGATTTCACCCTGTATATTTACCAGAATTGTACTAGAAAATTTGGCATCATTATTTCACATGGAGTCTTTTATGAAGGTGTTCTGGAAAATAAAAGAACTGTATAGCTCTTGAATTTGAAAAATTACATTTTCCCTAATACTGTATATCTAGATCCATACCCACAAGAGAGAAGATTATTTCATTTTAACCTTCTGCTTTTGTTTCTTGGATTACTTGCAAAATAGCAGAACCCTTATGTATTTATTCCTCATTGATGATAATGCAAAAAAAAAAAAAAAAGGATTTCACTTCAGGTACATTTTTAGGCCTTGACTTCACTGCTAAAAAAGGTACTTTTTTTTAACCTTGAGGTAACTAACATAAACACATAGTGAAGACCAGGCACTTTAGTTTTACCACAAGGTAAATAGCCCAGTGCCCCCTCCAGCAGTTGACCTCACCTAGCTTACCTCATACTTCAGGTAATTCATATGCATAAGTTACCCTGAGGTAAAAATATATACCCCTTTTTAGTAGTAGATATATTATCTAATGCAAAAACTTCAAATTCTTTTCTTTTTTCTTCTAACTATGTGATTGGCGAAATTACAAAGGATGATAAAAATTAATGATAAAAGAGATGCCAATTTGTCTCTTGCAAATACCAATTTGTCTCTTGTCATTTTCAAAAACGTAACAAGTTGTTATAAAAAAAGGAATGTTAGCAAAGTACTGATAATGCTTGTGACGGGTGCTTAGTGCAAATTCTGTCTCAAGTAGTTTCCTCAGCCAGTACCTAAATGGAAAAAATGTTATTCACTCAGGTGTCATAAAATGAACCATACTGCATGAAGTTCATTATCCGATCCACTGACTTTTCACAAGAATCAGCTTATTTATAGCATTGTGCAGCATATCATCTGCCAGGTCCACGCCTCTAGTAATATTAAATTTTATGGAAAACACATTTGTGGCACATTAGTGATGTTCCATTTGTGTGTACGCCTAACAAATGGCTCCCCTGCAGTTGTCTCAGCATTTACTTGCCAGACAAGAGCCATTTACCGCTTCATTTATTCATAGGCAATGGAAGTTATTGAATAAGTATCATATCAGAAAATCTAAAGAAGAAATTCATGGAGTTCTTAGCGACATAATGTCTGCAGAGATTAAAACTGAACTAACCCCAAGAGATGGTTTTGGATGTTACATTTTGAAAGTCAATGAAAGGAAAAAATGAGTTAACTTGACGGTGATGTTTAATTTAACGGAACCAAACTATTTGGAGGGCGGGGGGACAGGGACTATCAAGGCTCTTAACAAACAGGATTTTATCCTTCCATTAAGTTGCTATAATTAGCCAGTATTTGACCAGATGGCAAGTAATTTCTAAAGTCAGACCAGGTGTTCAAGATGCGGAGATAATCACAAAGATGATGACTGTGGTGAAATTAATTAAAAAATGTGTAGAGGTGGCACAGTGGTGCTTCATAGAGAGAATGACCAAAAAGTAACACGAGAACAAAAGAAGGTCTGACATACTATAGTCCTGCGATTTTAAATGTAGAAAGCAAAAACAAACAGAATTTAATTAATTTAAGTGATCAAGATCAGGGGAGCATTTCAGAAAATGATTACATAATGTAGTTTGGTTTTTGATGATGAAAATATTAGCCTGTATGGAGATGGAGAGTAAGGCAGAAATAATAAATACAAAAATTGGCAGCTGGTTTAAAAGAAGGATAGAACATAGGCACAGATGCCCTTCAAAATGAAATATGGGCACAACTCCCGCCCCCCTGCAAAAGAAGCCCTTTTCATGCATGTAAAGCTGATGGCATGACCACAGCTGGAAATTACACATGGCTTTATTCATTAAAGACTGACTATCTTCAGTTAGGTTGTACTCCTACAACAAAACAACAAGGAAGCAAAGAAATGAATCACCATACAGTGTGAATTGCACCACAACCCTGCAGCCACTACCTCCCTTTTCTTAATGTAAGCCTACATCTTTATTTAATAAAAAACTACTAGGGTATAAAGGGAAATGATATTTTGCTAAAACAATCTATGCACTGCAAATGCTTTCCCCTTCCCTACCCCAGAAAAGGAAAGAAAAGTATATAAACTAATTTAACAACACCCTCTGTATCTTTCCAAGAAGAAATAACTGCAGTGCAATTTGGTCCACTTCTGCCTGGTCTCCCAGCAACTAATGATCCACTGTGGTTGACAGGTCTCAAAATACAAGCACAAACATTTCCCTTTTGTTCATTACCGTTAGGAGATCACTGACCAGCGCCACTAATGCTGTCTTAGTGCTATGCCCAGGTGTGAAGCCTGACTCTAAGGGGTCAAAGTTGCTGGTAAAAGTAAAGAGCTATTGGAGAGAGCAGTTCACTTGATTTTCAGTCACTGTATCCAAAAAAGAAGAGTAGACACCAAGCAGTAATTGTAATAGTTATTCAAAATGATTGACAGATTTCTGAGTGCAGCGTGCACTGTTGTATGTTTCAGGGTAGCCAGGAGTATGCCCTCACCTAGTGATCACTGTCAGCAAAGTCTCCTAACTGGCTTTTGCCAGCAATGAAGAGTAGGGGTTGGAGTCTAAGGCTGTAGCTCAACATTTGTTGCTTAGGGGATTTCCAGTTGTGTAAATTGGCCACTTTTTATAAGGTGCTAATGAATTTGCAGCCTAATTCAATCCACTATGATTTCAGGGATTCTGGGAGATTGTTCTGTGTCAGTGATTTTGTCTGCAGAGGGAAGGTTAAGAATTCTTTGTACAGCCGCTGCTAGGATATGAGAATGCAGGCAGGGACTGTGGGTGATAAATCAGTTCATTTTCCAGATTCGTAGCAATTCGGCAGTCACTCTGGCAGTGGCAATAAGGATCTATAAGGATCTTAGGGTCTCATTGATAGATGACGTGTAAGACTGCAGGAAATATTTTTGCTTTGAAATCTCTTGTTTCTCCTGGAACCAGTTTACCCATGAACCATAGTGTTCTGTGGGAGATGATAGATGAAAAAGGGACATTTTGTTAGTGCTTTCATGACTGTGGACAATCGGTCATTGTAGTGTCTGACTAGGCCATCAGTGTCCCAATCAGAGTTGTATAAAAAATGAGAACATTTTGTCCCTTTTTTGTTGAAAATGTTCTTCTTTTTGCCAGGTCTACAGCTGGTTGAAAAATGGGAAGAATATTTTTGCAAAAAATATTTTTGAAAAATGTGATCCTCATTTAATTGAAAAAGTTTGAAATTTTTCAGCCACCTCTAGTCCTGATACTATTGTTGTTTGGAATATATTTCCCTCAGTAAATAATGTACCAGTGCCTCGTGGAAAAAATGGATTTAACTGAAGATCATGGACCAAATCCCCAGTTGGAATAAACAGACATAGCTCTGTGGAAGTCAATTTACACCAGCTGAGGAGGACCCAACACAATTTTGTTCCCTGAGTGCAACTTTGCAGTAGAATAAGTACTGGAGATTAAGCCACATTCAAAGTGTTCCTAACCCCATAGGTTACTTCTATCCCTACAAAAATATCTAGAGACATTTTATATTAGGTGATTTACAATTCTTATTGGATAGTTTTGTAAGGGTGATGATTAGTAGGTAGCCTAGGGAATAGAACTTCTATGGAGTTAATGCTGTCACAGGCAAAATGACCTGTTATTTTCAACAAGTTTGTATTATTGTGCAGGACTGGCCTTAGGGGTGGGCCACCCGGGTGACTGCCTGGGGCACCATGGTCAAGGGCATGCTCTGTGGCAGCGCAGAGGTGCGCACTGCCAGTGTAGAGTTAGAAACTGCTCCTGGCTTGCAGGCAAGCGCCGCGTGGAGGAGTGCCCGAATTTTTCCCTGCTTCCATCCAGCAGAGGAACATGAGGGGAGTGAGCAGTGACACACAGATACTGCCCCCCCCCCCAGCACATTCCTTCACGCTCCCCTGAGGGAGCAGTGGGGGGGGGCGGGGTGAACGAGTAGCAACACCAAGCGCTCCATGCATCCAGGTCATTTTCCCCACCTGAGCTGTGGTGTGAGGCTAGCATCAGGAACTGCTGCTCTCCTGCCCTGCCCTTTCACTGCTCAGATGGGAAAATGGAGGGAGGATGCAGGGAGCCCTGACGTTGCTCCTTGCTCATTCCCTCACAGCCCTGTAGGAGGGTGCGGAGGAGCAGCAGTCAAGGGCGGGGAGCGAGCAGCAGTGCCAGCTGCTTCGTTCATCCAGGTCTGTTTCCCTACGTGGGCACAGGAGCAGGGTGCAGGGGTATGGGTGAAGGCAGCACAGTTTAGGGGTACAAGAGGAGGCAGGGGTTGGGGTGAAGGAGTGGAAAGCCACAAGGGCCAGGGACAATGGGGGGTACTCACAAGGACCAAGGTCAATGGGGGTGCCATGCCCATGGGGGCCAGGGGTGCCAAAATGAAAATTCACCCAGGGCACCATTTTCCCTAAGGCCGGTCCTGTTATTGTGTTCCAGCTGTTGTTTGTGTTCTGTCTTCCTGCCTTAATGATCAGCCAGTATTTACACGAGCGGGTTTGTGCTGTTTTCCAGAAGCAGACCAATAAAGGTGGGAGTGATGATGGTATTTGAAAGAAAAGCTTATATAGGAATTCAGTCAGAGCATTACAGGTGTAAAACCAATGTGATACTAGTTGAAGGAAGAATAAGATTTCCTACTGCTTGGTGGAAGTTATAAATAAATATGAGTGTCTGAGTCTAGGCTAACCTGCAAAAGTTTTCACAGCTGTAAAATCCTCTGTTACAAGATTGTTAGTGTTTATTACACTTCCTATCAGTACCAGTCCGAAGCCGGGGAAACTAATGATAAAACCAGCCGGCCAAATTCAGTGATGAATCCTGGTCACATGCCACCTGAGGCACATTGCACATATACTAAGAAGATTAAGCCTTATCACCTGCTTACATCTCTCTTGCATTACTAATATAAAATTGCCTAAATATAAAACAGATGTGCAAGCCAAATTTGGGAGAAATGATCGCAGAATCACCACAGCCTGTGATACAGAGTTACTACCCCCTCACAGTCACATTTCCCCTTTTGATATGATGCACACCTTTGACATGCTGGAAATGGGCCAAATCCTCAACCCCTGTGTGAAGCCCAAATCTGTAGTGTTTGCTCTCAGGTTCTGTACAGAGGCTGGGAAAGGACAAAATTTCCATTCCACTCACCCAGGCCATCTGTACCAGCAAACCCTTCTTCTTGATTGCTACTGCAGCTTTATGGTTCTTGCACATGCCATTCCTCCCATGGAGGATTTTGACCTGGGTATCCGTATAGTGACTGATCCACAGCCATGCCTCTTCCCAGCCCCAACCTGAGTTTCCTCCATGTGGCTGTTGAGAGAGATGCTAGGGAGCACTGCCCCGGGGGTACAGGAGAAACAGGCTCCCAGCACGCCCTCTTTATAGCCTTGCCAAGCAGGACTATACTGGGTCTCCTTGCCCAGCAGGACTATGCTGTTTGTGCTGCATTTAAGGCCCCCTGTGAGCATGCGGAATTTAGGCTGATGCCCTTTTTTGTGGTGTGGGAGATGTCCAGATTCATATTTGTGCTCTGGCCTAGTATTCTGTATTTGTTGATTTGATTTTTTTCTTTCCCAATGCTGACATGGCTTCCATTCACTCTTTTAACTATGCCTACAGCTGGCCTGCTCATCCAGTGTGCTCAGGCTGCTTTGGGCCCCTCCACCAGGGCCAAACAATTCTGAAAGCAGTTTACTTGGCCACAGGCAGATTCCTCACGTATAGGCGTATCCTCAGGTGGCAAAGAACCCCAGAATAGTTTTTGCATCTTTCTGCCAGCCGCTAGTGTAAGGGGCGTGAGTGGCCAGGTTTCCTTTACATCTATCTCATCACAAAGATCCCTTAAGGCCACCATTGCAACCCCCTCTGTGCTGAGCATTCCTAACCCGTACCTTGGTACACGTGTTAAAGGCTTCCAGATTTATTTTCCTCTTTTAAATGCACCAATTATACATTTATTAAAAGAGAGACATCTTTTTATATATAAAAAGTAGAGACTGAAGTAACAGTGTTAGGCCCAGATCCATAAGGTACTTAAGCACATAACTCCAGATTTAGCCACATACATCTCAAGTTTAGGCACCTAAGTCACAGTTTTGGCTCCACTGAGATCAACAAAAACTCCTGCTGAACCCTCTAGGCACCTAAATTCATACAGCGCCTATGTTTTCAGGGTAAAAGCTAGGTGCCGATGTTTCTGCCTCTGAGTATGCACACTGCTGCCTCCGTCTAGGCCTCTGGGCACCTGTCTTACTACCTAAGCCCGAAGCGATTCACAAACCAGGTAAAGGCTGGCATTCAGCCTGTTACCAAAATTATTTTGCAAATATTATGTATTTTTAAGAGAATCCTGTTTGCCAGAAGCTGGGAATGAGCAACAGAGAATGGATCACTTGCTGATTACCTGTCCTGTTCATTCCCTCTGGAGCACCTGGCATTGGCCACTGTCGGAAGACAGGATACTGGGCTAGATGGACCTTTGGTCTGACCCACTAAGCCGTTCTTATGCTCATACTTATGCTAAAGTGACTATCTTTTCCATTTTTCTCTATATTGAAATATATTAAAAACTGTGGGTAAGCTTTTGTTCTTCGCACACACAGAGATAAAATAGTATTTTGCTGAGGTTTCTGAAAATAATAAACAGCAGATATAATTGTTGCAAGAAACTAGATACAAATTTCCAACAAGCATGGATAGCAAGTGCAGACTGCATGGGAATGAAAATAGGGAAAGAATGACACAAACTAATTTGGGGGAGTTTGTGCCCATGGTAACAGCCTAAGGAATATATAATCCTCAGCAGCGAGTTATTTATCCAGAATAGTCCATGTTGCTGGTTGTATCCTCAGATCAATGGAGTGGGAAAGTATTTAACCCTTATCTTTCTGCATTTATGCTGACTGATCTTTGACTAACACTAGTGGGTTAATAAATCTGGTTAACTGTAATTACTGATAAAGAACCAAACATTTAAGTAAAAATTGGCACCCCAGATGAGCATCAGTAATCAGAGTTCAATCAAAGCTGTTTTGAATATAGGGTCACTAGCTGGTTCTCCGTAAAAGAACAGTTACAACATTGAGGTTTTTACTTTGGTTGATAATGGGTTTCAGCCCTTCCCCACCCCCCACCCCCACCCCCCATTTTTGCAGCTAGATGCCTTAGGGAGCATCCTAAAAAAGACAATAGAACTGTATTATATAACAGAAAGAGCTAACACAGGCTAAATGCCAGAGCCCTAGGAAATATAAATCATGTCAGCTGACAATCAGAGGCTATTAGAATCCTTTGTAAAAATATTTATTCAGATAATAGGGGCAGATCATCAGTGCTAGATGCTGTTTATGACTATGGCCCCTGGGAATCTGTGTCAGGGATATTTTGGACTGAAAGCCCTAAGAAAGGAAAGGAGAAGGAATTAAGTGGTAAAGATATGGAGTGCCTTTTTTCTGGCATGTTAAGCCTTTCACGCCAAAGTCAAAGAACTAGACAGGGCTTCAGAGGATCAACAATACAAAACCTGAGAGGAAACTAACGGGTTAAGACAGCAACTTGACAGTCTGAGTAAGGTTAATTCTTGTATCCCTTGCAACTTGGAAGAAACTAATGTAAGCTGGGAGAATGCCAGGACAGATCTGGCAGGGAAGAATGTGAGAAGTTGCAGAACAAACAAAGTTGATGATTTAAAAAGTACTTTCAAAGAATGCCTCAGGAGCGATTGTATTTAAAGCAACAGGGATCCTTCATAGATCACAAAGGTTGTAAACAGAGGGAGGAAGACTTCAGGGAACAAGTACAGGACCTTAGGGGGCAAATTGTAGTGATCACACCAGAAGCAAACCCCTCAGCACCTCCCCCTCAGAGTTTGTTCTGTGAGGACGGTTGGGATCAGGGGCGGCTCTAGCTTTTTTGCCGCCCCAAGCACAGCAGGCAGGCTGCCTTTGGCGGCTTACCTGCGGGAGGTCCCGGGTCCCGCAGATTCGGCGTACCCGCCGCCGAATTGCTGCCAAATCCGCAGGACCGGCGGACCTCCCACAGGAATGCTGCCAAAGGCTGCCTGACTGCCGCCCTCGCAGGGACCGGCAGGGCGCCCCCCGCGGCTTGCCGCCCCGGGCACGCACTTGCTGCGCTGTTGCCTGGAGCCGCTGCTGCTTGGGATAGCTGTTACCAGCATCTTGGTGGTGATTTTGATAACTCCTGTCACAGTAGGAAGATGTCTAGGCAGAGGAAAAGCCCAAGTTTCACATTTCTCTGATAACTCCTGGCTTTAATTACCCAGACACAACCACACTAGGGGAGGATTTAGTTGTACCCAGGGCAGTGGGCAAGTTTGTGGAAGTGATCTGAATTCCCACCCTTTCAGTCACAGGCTCCTCAACCGTATAGAGGTACGTATAATAAAGGCAACGCTAATCACTCAACTGTTTTCAACCATGTGTCTCCTGCACCCCATCAAACTGAATGGGAGAGAGTACTTGGTCTGTAAATCTATCTTAGGCAGCAGGTGGAGTGCCTGTCTCATCAGCTCGACATACTCATCACTACCTGGGACCAAACCAATACAGCCCCTGTGGCATTCTTTGTGTCACGAATGGCATCCTCTGTGTCACAGGGACCTTCACCTTCACAATGAGGGGGTCAGGCCTCCTGTACAATCTTTTGCCATTTGCAATTCAATTCAGAAAAGAATTAGATAAGTTCATGGAGGAGCGGTCCATCAATGGCAATTAGCCAAAATGGTCAGGGATGCAACCCCATGCTCTGGGTGTTCCTAAACCTCTGAATGCCAGACGCTGGGACTGGATGGCAGGGGATGGATCACTAGATGATTGCCCTGTTCTGTTCATTCCCTCTGAAGCATCTGGCACCAGCCATTGTCAGAGACAAGATAAGGGGCTAGGTGGATCATTGATCTGATCCACTACGGCCATTCTTATGTTCTTACGTATTTAAATGATTGTGGTCACCTGTCTCTATCGGTGTTGGTAGGAAGTAATCAACTGAATATGCTCATATACATCAGTGCAGACCTCTCTGCTACATGAAACTCACTTCCTTTTTCTCCTCTGGCAAGTCCTGTCCCTTCTGCTTTCTCTAAACCACTTCCAGTACTTATAGGGACAATGCATAAATGTACATGTTTCTTCACTTACCTATTTACCAGACCCTTAGAACCTTCTTGGCTCAGTTTTCATAATCAAACATGATTGTGTAGTCGACCTGGCTAATAGTTTGTTGTGTATCCTTGATGTACCACTGTTAGTAGATACCCCCATTGTAATTCCTTATTCTTGTTCTATTGTGGCAATTTAAAAAACAGTGCTACATGATTTATCTACCCTTTATACAAATTTCTGCAACCTTTAGTTGAGGATAAGGCTTTGGCTTTTTCCCAGTGCATAACATGGCAAGTAAGCAGTTTCTGTTACGATCACAGGACCTGATCCACCTCTTCAACACCAGTATCCGTATCCCAATACAGCAAAGCCATACATTGCAGTGACTGTTGATTCTTTATTAAAGAAAGGTGTTTTTTGTCCCTGTCCCTCTTCCAACAATTCCCCTATCTGGCTAATAATCAAACCTGATGGATCTTGGAGGCGCACAATTTATTATCACCAGTGCTTAATTTGTAATGAAAGAGGTGCCAGGGCTGAAGCAATTATGTGCCAGGACTCAAGCAAATTTTTTTACTTTCATAACTGATGCGACAAGCCCAGAGGTGCCGAGGCTATGCACTGCCAAGTCTGGCGGTACCGGGGTTAAGCCCTGGAAAGCCCTGGCACAAATTAAGCCCTGATTATCGCAAATTGAGCCAAGTGACCCACTACGTGTTCAGCCACAGTGTCCACCACTCTTGAGATAATTAAAACATTTTCTCCTGACTTACAGTCATTTTCTACTTTAGATTTTTCTTGTGGATTTTTGGTCTGTCTGTCAGTACAATTTGGCTTTGCTTTTCGGTGGCAGCCGTATCCATGGGGATGGTCATTGTTACCATTCTCTAAAGCTGATGCTTTATTTCAGTGCTGATGACCTCTGCCCTGCTACTGTCACCCAGGACGTGCACCTCAGGCTCCTAAACAAGTTGCTCATGCTACTACAGGGGTGGCCAATCTGAGCCTGAGCCTGAGAAGGAGCCAGAATTTACCAATGTACATTGCCAAAGAGCCACAGTAATACGTCAGCAGCCCCCCGTCAGTCACATACACACCTATCAATTTTTTCCGTGCTGATCAAGTTAAAGATAGACAGGTATCTTAACTTTCCCATTGGTCTTTGCTCCAGCAGGAGAGAGACATCACTGTCTGCTCTTCCCCAGTGTCTTCACCTCTCCTTTACAATGGCACGCCTCATGAGTGTCCCTTGCATTTCTCTCCTTCAACCACCTCAGTTTTTCCAGCCTCTACCTTCCTGCACTGATGTATCCTCCTTCTTTTCATGGACAGCTCCAGTTTCTACAAGAATGGAAAAACACTTACTGGTTTCCACCTTTATGTCCTTTTTCTGTCTAAACCACCTCTTTCCCTTATTTTTTTCCTGCACTCCCTATTTAGCCCTATATGCAGAACTGGCTGCTACAATTTCTGCTTTGGAATGCTTGGCTGCCTCAACACTACCCTTGCTCTTTTTTTTCTCTGACTGTGCTTGGGTGTATAATGCCCTCACTGAGTTCCTTCCTTCCTGGCTTCTCATGGCTTCACTTCTGATGGTTCTCCACTGTCCTATGCAGCTCTGCTCTCTTACATTGTTTTTCTTCCCTCTTCTTTCCCTTTGTTCTGAAGGTTAGAGGTCATTATAAAATGGCTCTGGTTCATAATGAAAATTCTGTAACTGATTCTCTTGCCAGACAGGGAGCTCAAGAGGGGGAACTTTGGACATTCCCATGAGCTCGCCTGTCTCAGCAATTAGCACTACAGACCCTGTACCTGATTTGCAGGCAGTGCAGAAAAAGGATGCAGTGTTATTGGAAGGAATAAAACAGGTGCAGTCGGGAAAGAAATTGCCACAGCAATCTCCTTTAAAACCATATGAACCAAATTTAACCTTAAAGGAGAATTGCTTACTCATGTCTTAATGGAGTAGACACTGGTATGAATGGTGCAAGAGCAAATTCAAAAGATTTGATCTATTCAGTACATGATGTTCCTTCAGGAGGGCATCAGGGGACTGAGAAAACTTTATACAGTTTAGAAATTGTGGGTTGGTGACCAGATGTAAGAAATTATATGAAAAAATTCTGTGACAATTGCTTAATCTGTGCACAAAACAATCCCACTAGTAACAAGAACAATGCTCTCCTTAGACCTCAGCAAAATTCAGGATTAGGGTCCATGTTGCAGGTTGACTTTGTGGGACCATTATCCCCAAGTAAAAAGAGAAATAAATATTTGTTGGTAGTAATAGATCCATTCTCTAAATGGACAGAGTCTTTCCCAATGTGAACCAACACTGCTCCAGCAACAGCCCATGTGCTAGTGGAAAAGGTATTCTCCTGTTGAGGTCTACCAGCAAAAATGGAATCTGATCAGGGAACCCATTTTACAGGGAAAGTTTTACCAAACTGCTTGTTGGTATTGGGGATACAACAAAAGTTCCACATTTTATTGCCCTCAGTTTTTGGGATAGGTGGAAAGGATGAATAGAACTATGTAATTGATGTTGAGAAAGTTTGTCTCTATAAATGGGAAAGATTAGGATACTCTAATTCCATAATTCTCATGGCAATCAGGGCTGTTCCTGCAAGTGCAACAAATTGTTTTCCTTTTGAGGTAAAGATGGGTAGAGAAATGAGGTTTCCAAAACATTTTGTTGTGGGAAGTCAGTGATGTACATGTTGAAGGAGTTAAAATGAATGTTTTTATGCAAAAGTACTTTAAGTAGGTACATTTGTATGTGGCTAAAGAATTGGGGAAGTCAAAACACAAAACAAAAATGTACCTTACAAAGTTATAAAAGAAAATGATTGGAAAATTGGAGACCAGGTCATGCTTGTGTCATATGCTATATTAGAGCATAACTTGTGTTATGACTTGGTCCCTTTTATATTGTGGGTAAATTAAATTCATCTGTGCATAAAATTTGACTGAATAGAAAAAAAATAACTGTGAATAAAATTTATCAAGCTAACGAGCACAAAGTGTTCAAGGGAACTGCTTCTCAACTTCAAGAATCATGAAAATTGCTGTGGTGATTATTGGTATCATCTATTTATGGGGTGTTATTCATGGACATAAGATTGAACCAACAAATCCACAAACTAATTGTCATCAGGGAACACAATATATTCCCCACATGAATCTTAAGACAGAGCCTGGGGATACAGAAGAAAATTTGTATATAATATAGACTAAAGGTGGACAATTAATTAGTGCCCGGAGGTACCAGAACATCCCATTGTGGTCTCCACCTTGCACTCAACAAAGGTTGTGGTCAAGAAAAGGACCTGACCTAAGGTGGATAAGATTTTGTGGGTATTTTGGTAATGGATTGTTGTTAATTGGCCATCTCCTACCTGAGGATCAGGAGATACACCTTTATGTTGAGTAACACAATGTAAGGCACAACCAGTGAATGGTTGATTTCAATTACATTTGCTTACAGGTAGTGTGATATTCAGTAACACATCCAAGTAAACATCACAATAACTATGACCAATATCTAGTGAAGTATAGGGAAAGAAGGAATGCGAAAAGTATCCTAAGTATTCCAAAACCAACTGTAGTGGTATCCCAAGGAGGCAATATCCTCCAAAGGCCAATTTCCCAAATAACAGAGGGTACCCAGCAAGAATACTGTTGCAACATTTAAATCAGGGTAGATTTGGTGGTAATTCTTGCTACGTTTCAAATAAGCACACTTTAGGGGCTGGGAAAGGAGATTGGCAAGTCAGAGCCACCTGCCTTAATAGAATAGGAAAGGCCAATGTCACCATCACTAGGGTTCAGCCTAATGACTCTGGGCAGTATATTGCCTGTGTGAAATTCAGAAGTGACCCAAGATGTTCATATGGCAATGTAACATTAAGACTAGAGATAGCGCCCTTAATTATGCCATTAGGATATACTAGCTCTATGTTTGGTACACAACCCCCTGCCGTCCAAATATCTAATAAAAACAAAGCATTCACCAAGGTAGAAATGGATCCACCAAGTGGTCTAACTGCTACTTCAATTCTGAGGATTTTACTTTATAATATACAGTTTATGCATCTACCTGTCGTTTTAAACCTCTCTCATTGGAATATGGCAGAATTTGGTCATTGTGTAAAAACAAATGTATCACTTCTATATGCTCACTTGTTGCTAGATACTATAGCCTCTTATCAGGAATGGGTACAAGATCTGATAACAGGATGAGAAACTTCCACAATTTGGTATTATTTGAACTAGATGATTCCAGAGTTTAGATGGAATGGTGGTTCTATTTCAGGGTTATTTGGAAAGTCTATTTGGAACAGGGTAGGTATGGAAAACATAATACGATGTTAAATATTTTGAGCATCAGGTTACAAACACAGTTATATACATATGTTATATGGCATTGATGGTCTGACTACCGAAGAAAGACATAATGTATATAATATGCATGAATCTGCTAATTTGTTTAATCACATGAAAGTAAAAATTAATGAATTAATTACAGAAAATAATAAGAAAGTAAAAGAGCCCTAAGTGGGTAAAGAGATTATCTGTCTGGCCTATGATAGCTATGTGTTACCTATCATAATAAATTCATCAAGGAGTGTTGAACAAAGTAAATTGCCTGATTCAACCAGTTATGACCAGTTATCGAAATGGTCTTGCTCTTAATGTATAACAAAGATTCTTGTAAATTGGCATGTGTCAAATCATGCAAATTCCATATATCACAATTCACAATTTGGGGTCACTAACACTATATCCTAAAAAAGGGTATTTGTTATTTAAAACTGTTTTGTTTACTGTTGGGTTCCATGTTCATTTCCTTTATGGTATCTTTACCATTATTGGACCTGATGTTGCTATATTTGAATAAGTGGCAGCTGTCCCTTCAGTGGGTTACCTGAAGAGGACATCTACAAGGAATGACTGGCTCTGCCTCAGCTACTAGTATTTCATCCAATGACAAAAGTATGGCTGAAATCACATACAGCCGACTGTTCTGTAAAGGGGTATTGATATGTTTGTACATGTGACATCTTTGACATTGCAGCTCCTGTCTGTGATCATGCCAGCCAGATGCAGACCAACAATACAGATGATTTAGCCACTTCAGTTCTCAGAGGCTGCTTACTGGATTGGGTCCCGTTCAGAATCCAGCAAAGAAGGAGGCGATTGGTGTTAGTGCCCTGCTTATAACTTTTAGCCCAGTGGTTAGAACACTTTCCTGGGATGTGGGAGACCCAGGTTCAATTCCCCCTCTTCTCTGCCAGAGGTGGATAAAGGATTTGAACAGGGGTCTTCCCTTTCTCAGAAGAGTGTTTGAACCACTAAGCGATGGAATATTCCAAGGGGCGGGGGCTCCCTCAGTCTCTCCTATTGAAGCTGTTCCCCTGCGTATAAATAATGAATGAGTGGTTGTAGCAGGGGGACTGGACCTGGGACTTACTCTGCTCCAATAGGTGCCCTACCCACTAGGCTACAGAGTCATTCTCTCTTTGGCCTAATGACTATTTAAGTAGTTAGCCACTGTGAATAGTCACTGGGCCACAGAGAGAGAGAGAGAGAGAGAGAGAGAAGGACCACACCCCCCACACACACAGCTGCTTCCCCCTACTGTTTTGTGTGGAGCAAGACAAGTGCCTATCTCATTCCTGCAAGAAACAGCCCTTCCCTTAAACTGCTGGCATTTGTGTATCACATTCTAAGGCTCCTATCTCTCCCTATTCATTGTATAGGGAGCTTGGGCACCTAACTTGGCTTTGTGGCTCACTGTGGTGTTCCTGTGATTTCCTAGGCACCTAAAAGTTAGGTGCTGCAATGCTCAGCTTTGCAATATCTAAGTCCCTTTGTGAATCCCATCCTGATCCTTCAAACTCTTATGCACAATTATTTCATTTTGTGCTAATGGTTACCCGAGTGTCTAAAGTTAAACATCTACATAAATGCTTGCAACATCAGGCCTTTATGCATGTGTTATATCAGAATCAGACCATGTGAGTGTTAATCTATGTCTAACTTATGTAGGAGAAAGATAATGCTCTAATAGAATGGAGAAAGACATCCCATTAATAAGCCTGTTCACTCTAAAAAGACTAAGGGATCTAGAGAAGATAATTCAGCTATGACTCTAATGCCTGTTGGTGAAAAACTTTATAAGACTTGATAGTAGAGCTGATTGAAAACTTTCTTGTGGAGTGTTTTTCCTCTGGAAAATGCTGATGCAATGAAATCAAAATGTTTAGCAGGAACATCGATTTTGTTAATTTTCGATGAAAAATTGTCTAAACATTTTAATTCAATTTAATCACAATCTTCCATCTCAAGAAGTTATAGTATTTTGTTTTGACATATTATAATAAAATATTTTGAATGTAATATATAAAATGTCAAAATGATAAAGTTGAAACTAAATTTTTCAGAAATTTCATTTTACGGGAGATTCCGACATTTTGACATTTTGTTCCAATCTGGGATGAAAGGAAATTTTAAAATGTCAGCGTTTTCCTTGGAATGGAAATTCTGAGTTTCAACCAGCTCAACTTGAGAGTAGCTCACCAAGGTAAAAAAGAAATGAACTGGCATCTCTCAGATATATTGGGGGAAAAAGTGGTCATCTGATTGTTCAGGACTAATTTTGCATTTATCTGATAAAATCATTTGAGATGGTAGAAGTTCCAAGCCTTCAATAGGAAGAGATACCTGCATTTCATCAGAGAAAAGAGATGATTTGTCAAGCACTGAGAATAAACAGCATACTTACATATGCACTTTTATGTTTAACTGCCAATATCTGTTGCCCAATTAAAGTGGTTTATTTTACTATCAAGTTTAGCTAATTGGTACTTTGTTTTGGGTAGTGAATACAGAGCAGGTTTCATGGGAAACTAAACTCATTTGCTATGTGTAGTGGGAATAGATAGCTGGTACGAATTGCTCCTGATAATTAATTCCTACTTGTTTTATAATATAATCTAATGTCTCAAGCTGTCACTAAACTCCCATGTGGCCCAGCATACACACAAACACACATCAGGTGACATATTAGCGAATTTCAAAGATAATTAGTAAGCACACCACTATTTCTATATCTTTTATACATTAGTTTCTCTGTGAAGTACACTGGCCTCTAGTCAAAAACATATGGCCTGATTTATTTAAGAGGTGCTTAGCACCCACAGCTCCCATTGACTTCAGTAATGTATGTATGATTGTCTAAAGAACTGTGAAACATTTTTGATAGTATTGTTTTGTTTTTCCAGGTGCATTCTCTGGTTTCTTAGGTAGGCAAGCCGGGTTGTAGAGATCTCTTTCATTGCATGAGCATATTCCTGGTTTCAAAGCAAATGACAACTTACTAAAACTTTCTTTTATATAGCTTCAAAAATGTTTATTTCACCAACTTGATGGATGAGACAGAGCTAGTGTAATTAGTATGAGGTACAACTGCTCTGCTTGGCTGTAATGCTCTGAGACTGTGATGGGAGTGCAGTCAAGAGCACAGAGCTTCTGGGAAACAAGAGTGCAATGAGAGCTGTGAAGTGGTGTGCCAAATCTACTGGAAGAATATTCTCAGATCTGAGCCATTAGAACTTGCACCTGAAATAAGTGGCCTAGGGTTTTGTGAGCCTGGAACCTTTGTAAATGAGAGCAGTGCCCAATCCTATTATTAACTGTTCAGTAGAGTATTCACATATATTAGCAGTTATTTGTAACAGCTAAGGGGGTTTCAAACTTAGCTCAGCTTACACTAAAAGTCATACATGCTGAATTTAGTTGTCTCTTATATCTTTCCATCACAGCTGTTCCCTCCTCTGTTCCTTTCCAATCACTGCTTGATTATAAACTTAAAATTATTTCCATTTTGTCATATCATCCACCTCAGTATTGCAGCATTATTCTCTAACACCTACTTTTAAAATAATGAAAAGACACCTGGATGGATGTTAAGAAGAGGGAAATCCTACTTGAATATATACATTATTTATCTGTCTATTGATTGATTGCACCTAAATACATATTACTTCTGTCTGGGATTTGGCATATGCCCCACACTTGCAAATAAAGGATTAACAAGAGTCTCAAGCCTAGTTACCTCCACCAGTTTCCACCTATGAAGGCGGGGAGTTGGGAGCATTAGGACCAATTTAATGTTTGGCCCAGCTGAGGAGGAGCTCCATAAAGACAGGCCTGAAGCCAAGCAAAGTAGAGGAGGATTCTGGAGTCAGCCAGAGAGCCTGAGGAGGGTCTTGAGGGATTTGCATGACGAGACACTTCTCTATAGTGGGAGTCAGACGGCAGGAGACACTAATGAACAGTGGGAAAAGTAGGTTGCAGCCCGTAGAGGTGCTGAGGGATTGATGGAACAGGCCTTATATGCACAGCACAGAATGGCTGGGTTCGAACTCAAAGGAGAGGGTGGGCATGGGGTACCTTTCTGTGCCCCCAGTAAGAGGGGAAACACAAGCCTCAGGATTAAAAGAGGCAAAAACTGACAAGTTTTAGATGGGGCCTGAAAGTTTGGCATAAAAACTATTACAAATTTGGATATATTTTTTTCTGTTTGGATTTTTCTGTTATCTTGGAAGGGGACTAAACTTGAAGGGTGACCTGGGCATGAAAGATGCAGACTGCTGCAGAACCCGATCAGCGAACAACAGGAGGCACTAGAGTGGAGAAACCCATGCAGTCTGCATCTTGACTTGAGGGGGTGCTCTGGTGGTGAGTTAACCCATCACAGGGCTTGTCTACACTGACAGTGCTGCACCGGTGCAGCTGCACCGCTCTAGTGCTTAGTGAAGACACTGCCTCTGCTGATGGGAGAACTTCTTCCATCGGCATAGCTGTCTACACTGGGGATTAGGTTGGTATAACTACGTCGCTCAGGAGTGTGGATTTTCCACACCCCTGAGCAACGTAGTTATACTGACATCAGTTGGTAGTGTAGACCAAGCCAGTATCTAAATAGTGGTCTAGAGGGCAGGGCATCAGATTGGAAGTTGATTCCTGCATCCTATTCCTGGCTCTGTAACTGATTCATATTAACCCTGGGCAAGTAACTTCATGACTTTGGGTCTCAGTTTCCATGTTTACAAGATGGAGGGCGATGGCTAAACAGACACCTTGCACTTAGAGAGCTATGAATGAAAAGTTATGTGCATTAGTAGTAGGAGTAGACTTTGGTACCTAAGCACCATTTCTGAAATCTCTGAATAGATCTAAGTTTTTAAAAGACTAGTGCAACTGGATGGACTCAAAAGATAGGCAATGAGATGCCCGTCCTTTCATCTTAGACCACTGCTTTGGACTCAGAACAGGTTGATAGTATTGATCTAAAGATGTTATTATCTGATAGGCACTTACAGAGATTATTAAAAACTATTTAAATGCATTATCTTTTGATAGGCATATTTTTGTACTGTTCTAAATCTTGTTAGCTTGACCCTCAACATTAGAATTCAAATCTAGCAAATATTATAAGGACACGGTTAACTTATTGTTCACAACAGATAACTAAACTTCATGCTATTTGTAAAATGACTAACAAATTATTACTCCCCACTGTGGGTCTTAGCCCAGTGTACCCAATCCATATAAACTATAAAAATGTTGCTTGGCCCTAGCTTTATTGTAACTTACTTGCGAAGACCCCGGGTGGGAGAGGTACAGGTCCCAGCTGACTTTTTAGGCCACTTAATAAATAGTTATCTATTAGTCCTCTTGAGGAAGGTTTTTTTTTTTTTTCCCCAGCTCCTCTTCCCCCAATCTCACTTTTACATAGGAAAGAAGGTACTGTACTTACCACTGGGCTACTTGCTTTTTCCTATCTGGCAAGCAGAGGGCAGAAAGAATAGAAGCAGGGACGGCTTTAGGAAGTGCGGGGCCCGATTCGGACACCCGGCGGCGGTCCAGGTCTTCGGCAGCACTTCGGCGGCGGGTTCTTCACTCGCTCCAGGTCTTCTGCGGCACTGAAGGAGCCGCCGCCAAAATGCCGCCAAAGACCCAAAGAGAGTGAAGGACCCGCCGCCGAAGTGCTGCCGAACACCCGGACCACTGCCGGGTGAGTAAAAATTAAAAAGTTAGGTGCTCTTCTTTAGGGCGCAGGGCCCTCTTAGGCACGGGGCCTGATTCAGGGGAATCAGCCTAAATCCGGCCCTGAATAGAAGAAATGTCTTTGGGCCATACAATCCCATTAGAAATCTTCCACAGTTTACAGAATATCTATCCGTCAACAAACACCTCTTCCTCCCTTCTGCAGTACACCAGCCCTGATCCCCCTTCTGCCCTCCAAGCCCCTCGGTCCCAACCCAGAGCACCCTCCCACGTCCCAAACCCCACCCCAGAGTTTGCACCCCCAGCCAGAGCCCTCACGTACACCCCGTACCCCAACCCCCTGCATCAGCCCAAAGCCCCTGGCCACACTCTGAACCCCTCAGCCCCATCCTGGAGCCCCCTCCTGCACCCTAAACCCCTTATCCCTGGCCCCGCCCCAGAGCCTGCACCCCCAGCTGAAGCCCTCACCTCCTCCTGCATCCCAACCCACTGCCTCAGCCTGGAGCCTCCTTCCACACCCTGAACTCCTCATTTCTGGTCCCATTCCAGAGCCCTCGCCCCCCGCCCCCACTCCAGCTCCCTGAGCCAACCTGGTGAAAATGAGTGAGTGAGTGAGGGTGGGGAGAGCAAGCGACAGAGGGAGGGGGGATGGAGTGAGCAGGGGGCATGGCCTCGGAGAATGGGTGGGGCCTTGGAAGAGAGGTGGGGCAAGAGTGTTCATTTTTTTTTGCAAGTAGAAAGTTGGCAACCCTAGCCACTGAAAAAGGGATGCACTGACTATGTGGAGTACCTCCCTGAAATCCCAGTGGGAGAAGTTGCAAAGAGGCAAGATATTCCACCTCCTATTTTCATTGGTACTGAGCAATTCTAGCTCCTATTCACTTCGGTGGGTGTTCAGCAAGCCTGAAATTGGCACATATTTATTTATGTGGATGAACAGGCTCCATCCTAAGACCATAACTTTAAGCAACCCAGGTCTGAACATTCTGGCCTAATTCTGTTGTGAATTACAGGAGTGCAGAAAAATAACTAGAATTGGTAACCCTCTTCTGTACACCTTTAAATGAAAAATGGCCGTATGGACTTCAGTGAAATACTGGTGAAAAAATCAGTTCCCAGACTTGGAGGTAAAACCTATTCTCGGCATTGAATGTGTATGGCCAAGTGATTAAACCCTGGAAAAGAGGATTTACAATGTAAAAGATAGAAGCTTTAGAGATATAGCAACACTGGCGTGTGTGGCAGTAAAAATGAGGAGTATTTAAAATGTAGTTTTATAAACGCCTGCGTACGGTATAATGTTAAAATGATGATCTGGGTTAATTAGGTGCTAACACCGTTTTCTTTATTGAGAAGACAGTTTGTCTAGTAATTATTTTACACTAAGCAAATGAATCTCTAATGATCACAGATCTGATAGTTGAAACAGAAAGATGATAAAGTTATTTGTATTCTGTGGCACACATGGTAATCATAGGAGTTACAAATTACACTGTAAATGTGAAACAGATCCACAGAGAGAGAGAGAGCTCTGACCTGCAAAGAGAAGAATCTGGTAGAAGTTTTGCTCTTTTTGTTGCACACAGGGATCTGCCAACATTTGTTGAGTAATGCTCTGTTTATTCAAATAGGCAGGTTTTGGCCCCAGTTCTTTGCATCAGATCCTCAGCAGGAGTAAATTGACATCGTTTCACTGCAATCAATGGAACTATGCCAATTTTTCACCAGTTGAGGATCTGTCTCTTTAAATGTACTGTGTTTTCATATATTGATATGAGGCCATATCAAAGTCAAATTAAGCTAGTGTGACAACGATGAGATTGATATTGCAGTCCTTACTCAGTCATAACTCCCACTTGTGTCCACGGGGTGTTTTTCCCTCAGGGTGTTTTTCCTGATTGCAAGATTAGGGCCCGATTCAACTCCAACTTAAATCAATGGAAAATCTCCCATTGACTTCAATGGGAATTTGCCCATTAATGGGTTACATCCCAAGAGGTTCCAAGATACTTCATTAATTTAAATGGAAGCTGGGGGTGACATAGGATCAGACCCTAGAAGTAAATATATTTATGGGTAGTTGGTGAGTAAAATCTAAATAATGTACATACCGCACACATTAATAAATACTGGTTGGGTGGGAAGTGCTTTTACAGGGAACGTAGCAATGCAGACCTGGAAGCATTATATTATGTTACTGATTTTCAGTACATTTAAAAAAGAAACAAGTTAAGTTTAACGAGGTTTAGTGATAATACTCTTAAAAAGCCATACAGAGTATTTCTCCTTAACGGAAAGAATTACATATAAGATTCAGGAAATAATTATATTCATTAGATTAATGGAAGAAAGCTAAACTATTGCAGCAGTGCTCCTCCTACTCAGTATTCCTATAAATTATAAATAACATTCAATTTACTATGATTCCATAGAGAAGACAGTGCCCTTAATCTTCAGCTGGATTTCAAGCTCTAGCCTTCATTAATCAAAAGAGAAAGGAGCGCTTTCCTACATGTTTTATATTTATCAAAAAACTGGCAAAGGGAGTGAAAATATTTTAGGTGGAGAATAAAAGTCAAACCCTACTCACAAAGAAATACAGCTCATTTGAGACAGTTTTAAATAAGACTTTAAAAAAGAAAAAGAAGGTTTTTTAAAAAAATAATAAGCCTGGCATTCACATTTTATGATTAGTTTCAATTAAAGACCGCCCAACGTGTTTGTGTCTGATGCTGACCCTGAGCAGGTTTTGGAGTTCAAACTTGAGGCTAAGTCAGTTTAGGGGTTGGTTTTGGATTCCATAGTACAATGCTAAAATGTCATGAGGTGTTCTTTCATGACTTTGCCTAATGATGGATGTCTTCTCAGATGAGCTTTGATTTCAGTACTATGCTATCTTGAGCTGGAATTGCATGAAAACAGATCTTATTTTGAGCTTTCAGCTGCAATTGAACCAGATCCAGAAAATAGGGCCCCTTAAGTTCTGGATCAGAACCTAAACTGTAGGGATAGATTCTGATCCAAGGATTCAGTTCTGAACCAACTTGCAATTCAAACAAGTCTGAATTTGAGGTTCCAATATTGGGCCCTCCTCCCCACCTACTTTATAGTGGTTTTCCCCCCACTTCATCATAAATGGTGATTTTCCTGATTTTAAAATACCCATTTCAATAATCCTTTTATCTTTAAAATAAGGCAGTTTCCTATTTAGAATCTTATGTTCTAAGTTGTTCTCAGTCAGGATATTTCAAGAAAGCAGCACCATACAACAACTTTCCATTCTGCAATATTGGGTTTTTAGAGACTATTAATACTAATGTTGTACAGTTCCATCCCCTCCTCCCACACACCCTGAATGTACTATGTTTGGTACTACGACACCAAAACTTTAGAAGTACTAGAACTGTTTCAAACCTTTGGAAAGACATATTGGAGTGTGCAATTTTGCATTCCAGTCTGTAAAACCTACACAAATAATTTAGTTCAGATTGGTAAAATTGTAACTTGCTGTTCACCAGAGGGGCCTACTGCTGATCCATATTTTATGGAACTTACATTTTTAATGAAATAAGGAACAGCATTCCATTTCAGAATGGAATGAAATCCTGGCTGTTCCGTAATTTAAAAGAAAGAAAGAAAAACCCAACTCTACCGCAGCTCTCAATTGCAATGACACACTTGATTGCCTCTTTCTCTTTTCAGGTCAGTTCCCCTTCCCTTTCTCCCCCCATATCTCTCTCTCTCACACACACACACACACAACCCTACCTACCTTTTCTTCCAAAGTTTATTAATGGACCAGACACAGTATCCCTTTTGGCACAGTTTTGCGACTGTTGCTTCCTCTGCTTTATCTGCCTGTAGGTGTTTAAAGTGTTTCTTGGCTGGGTGGCTGCCCTCATGCCCAGGTACTGTGGAGTAGGCTTTGTGTATCAGTACTCATCTTGGCAGTAAGTGATAGACACCATTCCTCTTTCCCTCATACAACAGACAGATTTATTCAGAAAGGGGGAACCCTCCCCACTGAGAAGGGGAAGTATTGGGTTTTCTAAGACCCCTTTTTAAAGTTAACTCTAAAAAGATTATTGTTGCTGTCAGGACTGGAACAAATAGGGTTTGTGCTGCAAGTTAAATCCGGCATTGTTTTATTTATTTATTTATTTATTTATTTAAGTAGCTACCTACTGTTCTCAAATTGCCCTTTACTTTTAAAAAAGAGCAATGTAGATTGATTGCATTGGCAGGGCAACACAAGAATACTTGAATTGCAGATGCCAGCACCATGCCTGACCTGAAGAGAAAACTTTCTCCTTTCACAAGTGCTGTACAAATGCTCAGTTATCCATTCCCTTGAAGGAATAAGGGGGAAATTATCCCAGAAGCTGGCATGCTGCCATATTCTGAAAAGGATTAATATAATCTATGTAGTGATGCTGTATTTATATTTGATTCCCAGCTATTTTTATAAAAGCCAACTTCAGGTCTCTTTAAAGAGCAATACACACTGTTCAAAGAAAGAAAGAATTTAGAATGTGTCAGCTAATGAGAGGGCTTCTATGAGAAGAAAATTGTGCACACTTTCTAATTGTCTAAAACTACTTATGGCATTTGAGCTCATCTAATGTGCTTCCCCCTACTGAGTGAGACAATTGCAATAAACTTATTGTCAGGATGGGGATTGGAAAAGACGTGTCTAATTTGCCTTGCCAGTTGATTTGACATTTTTTGCTCTGACAATTGTCTTCCAAAACACACAAAGCACCAGTTTAAATAGATATCTAATTTTCAATTCTGTTTCTGCTTTGGCTTCTCTAAATTCTTTTCCTATACCTCCCTCTAGTGAACTGGAAGCAATGTAACAGGACAAGGAATGCTCTATAGTCCGCACTGAATTAAGAAAAATTATTTAGGAGTACTTTTCTTCCTTTTTAAACAGAGCCACTATCTGAATTTAAGGAAATTATACTTTCCTTTTGATATAAAATGCCTTTATTTGGAAAACTATCCCCATATACCTGATAGAGGCAATGTTGACATTTGCAATCTGTGATAAGCTTGAAACACCACCAGACTGGCCTTTTTATTATAGTTTGTCATGACTGTATGGATGGAGATAATGGATGCAACCTGTGTTTAAATACATGTCATTGTTATCAGGTCCCCCTCAGTCTTCTTTTCTCAAGACTAATCATGCCCAGGCTTTTAACCTTTCCTCATAGGTTAAGTTTTCTAAACCTTTTATCATTTTTTTTCTCCTCTGGACTCTTTCTAATTTGTTCACATCTTTTCTAATGTGTGGCACCTTGAATTGACACAGTACTCCAGCTAAGGCCTCATCAGCTAATAATTAATCCACATGCTACAGCCAGTTCACCCAAATCTCATTGTACCTTACTTATAATGAGAAGCACCTGGCTCCATAAACAATCTCATTGACATCAGTGGGACTGCTTGCAAAATGTGGTACTCCTCAATGCAAGTAAGGGTGACTGATTCTAACCCATTGGTTTTACTGTATATCTTTTAAAATCCACCATTTAAGCAGAGTGAGTTAATAAAACTATGCTTTAAGAAAAACTATGCTTTAAGAAAGAAATGCCTGAATGAACAAATCCTGATGAAAGAGCATCGAGGTAGTTTTCAGGCTCATAGTAAATTGGAATTGACTTGCAAATGGTGTGAGGCTATTCAGTTTTAAAGAGTACATTGGGGTATCTCTTGTTTCAGGCTTCAATGTCATTTGTGTCTCAATTAATTTGTCTTATAGAAGGTAACTATACAAGCCAGAAATCAATGCAATTATTTACATCCTGGTGACAAGTTCTTCTGGTGCAACAGCATGTAGCGAGAAGAGTAATTCACAATATGAGAGTCATATGTCTTTCACCTAAAAAGCAGAAGGTATACGGTGCAGGGCCAGGCAGGTGCCGTAAAACAGACTGCTATAGTCTGCTGATCTGAAGCCAAGGATACATATTGTGACTTAACTTAAAACTGAATAGCTGACCAGCAGCTGCTATATGTAAGATTTCCCATACCAGCCAACAAAATACACGTTTGTTAATAACACTTGAGAAGAATGTGGGAAATGTCATTATTTTTAAAAAAATAATGTGACTTGGTTTACCCATTCACTATTATTGCTACCTTCTTGGTCTCATAACTGACTTATTTCCAGAGACCCTCCTTGTGTGAAGGAGACAAGGAGGGGCACCTGAATGTCTGCCTTTGAATGAAAGACAAGGTGAGTGAGATAATACCTTTTATTGGACCAACTTCTATTGGTGAGAGAGACAAGCTATCGAGCTACAGAGAGCTCTTCTTCAGGCCTGGGGGCAAGTCCACACTACAGAATTAAGTTGATTTAAGTAACGTTGACATATACCCACTGCAGTAATTAAATCAGTTTTGCATGTCCGCACTAGCTCCTTCTGTCAGCAGTGCACAGCCTCATCACCAGGAGCACTTCCACTGATTTAACTGTCAGTGTGGGGCATTGTGGGAAACTGACAGCTGGAGCCCCACTGCACCAGGCTGACAGACGGAGGTCTTTATTTACATCTGCCTTATGTCAACTTAACTCTGTAGTGTAGACCAGACCTGGGAAACTTACTCAGAGTCTCACAGCTAAATACAAAGTGGAAGAGATGTTTTAGCATAAGTAGTTAACACACATTTCAAGGGACCACTAAGATGAAGTGGTCTGTTAGAACTCCTCCAGTTACAGGGAGGAAAGGAAAGGAGGGAGGGGAAGCAGCAGGGGGAGTTGTTTGTTGTAATAAGCCATAAATTCAGTATCTGTATTCAGTCCATGATTTTTAGTGTCTAGCAAAATTATGAATTTAAGCTCTCAGGCCCGTCTTTTGAAAGTGTTGTGCAGGTTTCCTTTGAGCATGAGGACTGATCGATACAGAGTGATCACTTTGTGAAAAATGTTCACACGTCAGTGTTGGGTGTTTTTGTCTTTTATCTGTTTTCTGTGTGAATTCATTTGAGAGCACAGTGATTGTCTGGTTTCACTCACATAGTTCCTATTGGGGTATGTAGTGCAGTGGAAGAGGTACACCACAAATTGTGATAGGCATGTGTAGGGCCCATAGAGTTCCTGAAATATTACTACCACCAGATAAGGATCAAACCAGCAGACAGATGACTGTTAACGAGGCCAACCAGCAACTCTCCTGTACCAACTACTATAAAGAACTCAAAGAAGACTCCAAACCCCAATTTACCCAAGAACTTAATGGCTATCATTAAGTCCTTCTCCAAACTACTCCAAGAGAAACTCTACAAACTCATCCCCCATGAACCCATCCCAGAGATTTCTACATACTGCCCGACATACACAGACAAGGGAACCCAGGCAGAACCAGCATATCTGGCCATGGCACTCTTACTGAAAGAATATAGGGAGTCATAGAAACCATCCTCAAACCACTCACCACACAAAGGGCCAGCTTCCTCCAGGACACACCAACTCAAAGCAGCACGAGATCCTGCCAGCACAGATGTAAAACCTGCACACATCTCCTATCAGAACACTCGGTGTGCCTCATGTCCCAACAACAATTATGTGGGTGAAGCCAGACAATCACTATTCTCTCAAATGAACTCACACAGGAAAATGATAAAAGACAAAAACACCGTATCACCAATGGGTGACACTTTTCACAAAGCTGTCTCTTTATAGCTGAGCTCTCAGTCCTCATCCTCAAAGGAAACCTGCACAACACTTTCTTAAGACAAGCCCGGGAGTTTAAATTCACAACTTTGCTAGACACTAAAATTCATGGACTCAACAGAGACACTGGCTTTATGGCTTATTACAACAATCTAACCCATGAACAACCCCCCCCCTCAGCTGCTTCCCCTCCCCTCCCCTCCTTTCCTTTCCTCCCTATGACTGGATTGGTGTTAACAGACCACTTCACCCTGAATGATAGCTTGAAATGTGTTAACTACTTAGGGTATGTCTACACTACCCGCCAGATCGTCAGGCAGCGATCAATCCAGCAGGGATTGATTTATCACATCTAGTCTAGACGCGATAAATTGACCCCCGAGCACTCTCCTGTCGACTCCTGTACTCCAGCGCCACAAGAGGCACAGGCAGAGTCGATGGGGGAGCGGCAGCAGTCAACTCACCACGGTGAAGACACCCCGGTAAGTCGATCTAAGTACGTCGACTTCAGCTACGTTATTCACATAGCTGAAGTTAACAACAAGGAGTCTGGTGGTACCTTAAAGACTAACAGATTTATTTGGGCATAAGTTTTCATGAGTAAAAACCTCACTTCTTCTGATGCATAGAGTGAAGTTGCGTAACTTAGATCAATTCCCCCCCCCCCCCCCCACCCCCAGGGTTGACCAGGGCTTAGCTAAATACAAGATGGAACAGATTGTTTAGCATGTGACACTCTGAGTAAGGCTATGTTTACACTAGAGCGTTTACAGCAGCATATCTGTAAGATCTTTCCTGTAGCTGCTCTATGCCAATGGAAGAGAGCTCTCCATCAGCATAATTAAACCACCATCAACAAGCAGCATTAGCTATGTCAGCGGGAGAAGCTCTCCTGCCGACATAGCGCTGTGCAAACTACCACTTATGCCGGCGTAACTTATGTCACTCAGGGGTGTTGTTTTTCACACTCCTGAGCGACATAAGCTTTGCAAACATATGTGGTAGCGTAGACATGGCCTAAGTTTTCCAGACCTGAAGAAGAGCTCTGTGTAAGCTCAAAAGCGTGTCTCTCTCAACAACGGAAGTTGGTCCAATAAAAGATATTACTCACCCACCTTCTCTCGTTAAGGCTTGGTCTATGCTACCAACTTATGTTGCTATAACTACATTGCTCAGGGGTGTGGGTTTTAGTTAACATGCTACCTATGCCAACGGGAGACCCTCCCATCAACATAGCGCTGTTAGAGCAGTATATGTACGTCACTCAGCCCCTAAGGGCTTTCACATCGACATAGCTACTGCCTCTCGGGGAAGTGGAATATCTACACCAACGGGAGAAGCTCTCCCATTGGCATAAATAGCGTCTACACTAAGTGCTACAGCGGCACAGCTGCCCCTCCACCACTGCAGCACTGTAAGTGTAGACAAGTAATATCCTAGTACTGACAAGGCTACAACAACACTGCCTTTGAATGAGACAGTTGTAAAGGACTATCAACAAGGGAATAGGCCAAGCTGTGGAGGAACAATAGGGGACCTGCAACCAGCTCTCTCCAGATCTCTAGAGGAAGGAGTGAACATAGGGGAGAATGGAGAGACTGAGGTGTTGGCATAGCCCTTTGACACCACAGAGGCTGAGAAGATTTGTGGGGAGGAACAAAGGGACAAGTTTCCTGAGCGAGAAGGAAACATTTTTAACTATCAGATTGGTTGAGCTGAAGGACACTGGATGCAGGGGTCAGAAAAGAAGATTCCATGTTACAAAGGAGAAGTCATATGAAAGAAGAAAAAGGGAGAGGAAGGATCTCTGATCCCCACTCGAGTGGTAAGGAAACTGAGGCAGGGAATGGTATGTAGGTGTTTTGCCTAGATATGTATTTTTCTTGTGCTGTCTAAAGTAGTCATTGTCTTTAGAAATCCTTCTGCAAAGTCTGTGTCTATTTGCTTTGACTACCACCTGTCCTTCAAGGGATAAACTGTAAACCAGAGTGCTCACAAGAGTGGAGCTCTAGGAAAGGATATGCTTAAACTACTGGAATTCTTGAGGAGTCAACATTGATCTTGGGTCCTAGACCAGCTGGGCTGTGAAGTTTTACTTCTCAAAAGGGATATCAGGGTCTGTGCCTAGGAACTGTGCCAGTGAGGCTAGAGCCAGATACGGTGGCTGGAGCCTGCAGTGACACAAGGAAGCTTAAGCACATGGGGCCAGCATGCGGGTTCAAACAGAGCATTCTCATGAGAGTCCAGTAGGAGAAGCTCAATAAAGGCTGTGATAATACATTGCATTTCTCAGTATACTAAAGACACTGTGAAATCTCTAGCGGACATATTCTATTTTTGGATATGCCTGTGCAGCTCCTGGTGACTGCCACGGGAGCTGCATGCACAAATATGAAGGCAGAATTTGTGTCCTGGTATTTAATGAAGATTCTCACTAGAATAGGAAAATACATATCCACCACTGAAATTCTCCAGAGTCCAGAGAGGCTCAGATCTGGTATTACCATGTGGGTCCATCTCTACTTCTTACCTAGTGGCTTGCAACTTGTTTGCTTTAATGAGCATGAGTGAGAGCTAAATCCTTCCTCCTGGTGGTTGTGCCCATTTGCTCAGCAATACAATCAATCTCCAGTGAGAAGGTCTATTTTCACTTCTACCGCTACATACTTCAGGGTACAGTAAACCTGAAATCAATTGAGAGAACTTAACTAGCTCTGGAAGCCAATGCCTCCTATTTCCTAGTGTCTGACCTACACTAGGCCACAATGTGGGTCCGAAGAGGGCAGTGAGGGAAGATTAACACTATTTCTACACCCTGGTTATGCTGTGGGTAGAATCCATTAAAGTGTATAGACTTAATGAGTCTTTTAAAAATCAATTTCTGGGTAAATAAAGAGGGTCTTTTTTGAAAAGATGCTAGCTGGCCAGTTTAAGGACAAGTGGTGCTTCAAATCAGTTGCACCACAAACCACACACTGTTTACAAACTGTAGTTGTGCAACCACCCACAAGCTCTACAGGTTGATACTGAATATCTTGACTGCATTTTATCAAAATACTACAGTAGAACCTCAGAGTTACAATACGAGAATTACGAACTGACCAGTTAACCACACACCTTGTTTGGAACTGGAAGTACACAATCAGGCAGCAGCAGAGACCCCAAAAAAATGCAAATACAGTACCGTACTGTACTAAACGTAAACTACTAAAAAAATAAAGGGAAAGCCAGCATTTTTCTTCCACATAGCAAAGTTTCAAAGCTATATTAAGTCAATGTTCAGTTGTAAACTTTTGAAAGAACCGTAACATTTTGTTCAGAGTTACGAACATTTCAAAGTTATGACCAACCTCCATTCCCAAGGCGATCGTAACTTTGAGGTTCTACTGTGTTCAAAGGTCATACAGCAGAAGGAACTTGTCATGCACAGTACATGATGCTCATCAGGTGATCTTATTTTGAACTGTTGTTACCAGAAAAACAAGGTGAATCATAGAATCATAGAATATCAGAGTTGGAAGGGACCTCAAGAGGTCATCTAGTCCAACCCCCTGCTCAAAGCAGGACCAATTCCCAGCTAAATCATCCCAGCCAGGGCTTTGTCAAGCCGGGCCTTAAAAACCTCCAAGGAAGGAGACTCCACCACCTCCCTAGGTAACGCATTCCAGTGCTTCACCACCCTCCTAGTGAAATAGTGTTTCCTAATATCCAACCTGGACCTCCCCCACTGCAACTTGAGACCATTGCTCCTTGTTCTGTCATCTGCCACCACTGAGAACAGCCGAGCTCCATCCTCTTTGGAACCCCCCTTCAGGTAGTTGAAGGCTGCTATCAAATCCCCCCTCATTCTTCTCTTCTGGAGACTAAACAATCCCAGTTCTCTCAGCCTCTCCTCATAAGCCATGTGCTCCAGACCCCTAATCATTTTTGTTGCCCTCCGCTGGACTCTTTCCAATTTTTCCACATCCTTCTTGTAGTGTGGGGCCCAAAACTGGACACAGTATTCCAGATGAGGCCTCACCAATGTCGAATAAAGGGGAACGATCACGTTCCTCGATCTGCTGGCAATGCCCCTACTTATACAGCCCAAAATGCCGTTAGCCTTCTTGGCAACAAGAGCACACTGTTGACTCATATCCAGCTTCTCGTCCACTGTGACCCCTAGGTCCTTTTCAGCAGAACTGCTACCTAGCCATTCGGTCCCTAGTCTGTAGCAGTGCATGGGATTCTTCCGTCCTAAGTGCAGGACTCTGCACTTGTCCTTGTTGAACCTCATCAGGTTTTTTTCTGCCCAATCCTCTAATTTGTCTAGGTCCCTCTGTATCCGATCCCTACCCTCTAGTGTATCTACCACGCCTCCTAGTTTAGTGTCATCTGCAAACTTGCTGAGAGTGCAGTCCACACCATCCTCCAGATCATTAATAAAGATATTAAACAAAACCGGCCCCAGGACCGACCCTTGGGGCACTCCACTTGAAACCGGCTGCCAACTAGACATGGAGCCATTGATCACTACCCGTTGAGCCCGACGATCTAGCCAGCTTTCTATCCACCTTACAGTCCATTCATCCAGCCCATACTTCTTTAACTTGGTGGCAAGAATACTGTGGGAGACCGTATCAAAAGCTTTGCTAAAGTCAAGAAATAACACATCCACTGCTTTCCCCTCATCCACAGAGCCAGTTATCTCATCATAGAAGGCAATTAGGTTAGTCAGGCACGACTTCCCCTTCGTGAATCCATGCTGACTGTTCCTGATCACTTTCCTCTCCTCTAAATGTTTCATAATTGATTCCTTGAGGACCTGCTCCATAATTTTTCCAGGGACTGAGGTGAGGCTGACTGGCCTGTAGTTCCCCGGATCCTCCTTCTTCCCTTTTTTAAAGATGGGCACTACATTAGCCTTTTTCCAGTCATCTGGGACCTCCCCCGATCGCCATGAGTTTTCAAAAATAATGGCTAATGGCTCTGCAATCTCACCCGCCAACTCCTTTAGCACCCTCGGATGCAGCGCATCCGGCCCCATGGACTTGTGCACGTCCAGTTTTTCTAAATAGTCCCGAACCACTTCTTTCTCCACAGAGGGCTGGTCACCTTCTCCCCATGCTGTACTGCCCAGTGCAGCAATCTGGGAGCTGACCTTGTGCGTGAAGACAGAGGCAAAAAAATCATTGAGTACATTAGCTTTTTCCACATCGTCGGTCACTAGGTTGCCTCCCTCATTCAGTAAGGTGGTGAGGTAATATCTTGTATTGGGCCAACTTCTGTTGGTGAGAGAGCTTTTGAGCTTACACAGAGTTCTTCTTCAGCTCTACAGTGGAGGTAGTAGGAAGACTACAGAGAAGAAGAACTCCTTCTCTGTGTTCCAAGTTTTAATGACCACAAATGGTATTGCCCTATTTTCTCTCATCTGAATAATCACAATACCCACAGCAGTGTCCCCTAACACCATGCAGGGGCATTGTGTCAATTCTGGCTCAGAATGAAGAATACCTGTTGCTCAATTGCCTAATGCAATTCTCAGCACCAGTAACACAGGGGAGGAGAAGGAATCCTCCACAAGGCTATATTACTTACTACAGTAACCAGGTATAGAGTAGAAAGAATATTGAGGTTCCTAAAAGTAGGCAATCTGAGCTGGGTGGTTTTAGGTTCAGAGCTTGTTATCAAATATGGAAACCTACAGCATTGGCTTACAAATAGTATAAGGAAAAATAATTACAAAAGTGAATAAAAAAATCATCCAAAACCCTCTTAGTAACATGCAACAACCACTATTGGGTGGATATTGATAAGATGGATGTTGGATCTTGCTTTCCGACACACGCCTACATGCCTTCCGTTCTCACTTGTTCAAAAGCAGCTGGCTCAGTTTGTCCAGCAGGGGGCATCCTGCTGCTACTTTTCCTACCACTCACTTTCCTTTTATCCTATAAAATAAAGGAAAATAAGAATGTCAACTTTTACCTTTGGGATAAGCAATATTAATGCGGATTCCCTTATTTTCATCACTGTTCCCATTATAGATGAACCCAGCTTTTCAGCTATGTATATCTTTTTTAAAGTGACAGACAATTGTCTCAAGTGTGTCACACTTGCTCTAAGCTAACAAAACGAATTTCTGAAATTTCATAAATCTAATGAGCCATTCAGCCCTCTTGACAAATCTGTAGCTTGGTGTGTTTGTTTTTTGCTTATGTCTACTGGAGAGCCAGGCCATTTTAAGAACTCATAACTTAGCAGATGGGTAGGGCATAAATTAAGCACAATAGATTAAAGTCTGCTCTTATTTATGCTGCTTGCATAGTGAGTGAGTCCACTGAAGTTAGTGGTGGCTCTCCAGATTTACACCAGTATAAAAGAAAGCAGGATCTGATCCAATGAAGTATTGGCTTTGGTGAGACAAAGTGGGTGAGGTAATATCTTTGTATTGGACCAACTTCTTTTGGTGAAAGGGACAAGCTTTCAAACTATACAGTTCTGGGAAACACTCAGAGTGTCACAGCTAAATACAAAGGGGAACAGATTGTTTAGCATAAGTAGTTTACATATGTTCTAAGGGACCATTCAAAGTGAAGTGGCCCATTAACATCACTGCAGTCATAGGACAAAAAAAGGGGGTTGGTGGTGGGTTACAGATTGTTGTAATAAGCCATAAATCCAGTGTCTTTATTAAGCCCATGATTTTTAGTGTCTAGCAAAGTTATGAATTTAAGCTCCCAGGCTCATCTTTTGAAGATGTCATGCAGGCTTCCTTTGAGGATGAGGACAGATATATCAGGTATAGAATGATCGCGTTGTGAAAAGTGTTCATTCAACGGTGACATGGTGTTTTTGACTTTTATCATTTTCTGTGTGAGTTCATTCAAGAGCACAGTGATTGTCTGGTTTCACCCACATAATTGTTCTTGTGGTACACATTATGTTGTGATAGGCACGTGGAGGACCCATGGCTTCTGTGGGGGGGTGTTTGATCATCATAGCAGTGGAGTTATGTCAGTACATTTTCCATCTGTTCTGGCAGGGTCTGGTGCTTTTAGTTGGTGGGCCCTGATCTCAGGAAAGCTTGCTTCTAATTATGAGCTTGGCAAGGTTAGGGAGGTGTCTGAAGGCCAGAAGAGGGTGTTAGGAAAAATTTCTTTCAGGATTTGGTGCCCATCAAGTACGGGTTGTAATTGTTTAATGAGACCTTGTAGGGGTTCTAGTGTGGCATAGGTGTCGAGCCCTAGGGCTGGAGCACCCATGGAAAAAAATTAGTGGCTGCTTAGCACCCACTGGCAGCTAGTTCTCCCCTCCTCGCCCCCATGGCCTCCCATCTGCCGGCAGCTCCACCGCATAACTCCTTCCCCTCCCTTCCAGTGCCTCCCACCCACCATTAGTTGTTGGCAGCATGCAGGAGGCACTTGGCGGGGGGGGATGGGGAGGAGTGGGGATGGTGCGCGCTCAGGGGAAGGGTGGAACTGGGTGGGAAGAGGCAGGGTGGTGTGGAGTCTGGGGCATAGCAGGGGGTTGAGCACCCCCGGGGCCTGGAGGAAGCCGGCGCCTATGCAGTGTGAGGTGGCAGGTAACAACCAGGTGTGCAGTTAGAGGGTAGCGAGGTTTTGTGGGGGTGTTTGGTTTTTGTTTTTTTTTACTATATTGAAGCAGGTTCTCTCGGGGTATTTGGATGGCCCATTCCATGACGCAATCTACTTTTCTGTGGAGGTAAGTATGGTGATCCGTGGGTTTCTTGTATATAGCTGTCTGCAGGGTTCCATAGTTGAAGCTGATCGCGGTATCCAGGAAGTTGATGCTAGTGTGGGAGCATTATGACAGCAAATTTCTTGCACAAAAGCCAAGAAATGCCAGAGTTAAGGTTATGCACAGTAGCTCTATTCCCCCTTGTGTGTATGTTTTTGATTTAGGGGGAAATTTTGTGGAGGTTAGGCTATCAACTCTCATTAATTTAGAATGGCAGTTGGGTACCCAACTGCCCTTTGTGCTTTTGAAAATTTCCCCCCTAGGCTTTCATCTGTATTAACATACAACTTTTTCTACAACCTTGTTAAGTGTCCACAGATTCTTTATGGTTCTCACTGCTGACCTCATTCAAGACCTGATCCCAAACCCACTGAAGACAACAGGAGCTGTTCTGGTGCCAAAAGCTAAGCTCATTAATCCATTTTTATGCACCTCAATAAGGAGCCTCATTTTTTTCAAAATCTGAGCACCTCGCACTTCCCAGCAGCTCTCTTGACTGCTAGGCACCTTTGAAAATTAGGGTTCTTACCAGGGCCGGCTCTACTGTTTTTGCCACCCCAAGCAGCGCGCCGAATTGCCACCGCAGACAGCGGGGGCAGTCCGTGTGCCGTTAGGGCAGCACGCACATTTCCGCGGCAGCAGCAATTGGCGGCAGCTTCTGTCTTCAGCTGGAAGACAGAAGCCGCCAAATTGCCGCCGCGGGCAGCTGAACGTAGAAGTTGCCGCCGCCTCGGAAATGCATGTGCTGCCCTAACGGCACACGGACTGCCCCCGCCGTCTGCAGCGGCAATTCGGTGCGCTGCTTGGAGCGGCAAAAACACACGGTCTGCCGCCCCTTGCAGATTGCCGCCCCAACCACCTACTTGGAATGCTGGTGCCTGGAGCCGGCCCTTGTTCTTATATAGGTGCCCAAATATGGATTAGGAAGCTTAACTCTAGGTGCCCATTTTTGAAAATCTTAGCCCTTGTATGTAAGCAACTTTCTTGGTCTTTGTCTGGCATACACAGATTCACCACTTCTCCCTGCAAGTCTTTTGATTATCCAATAGTCTAATTCATCATGTTGTCAGGAAGTTTGTTCTAATATTGATTTTAAAATTTCCCTTCTTTAAATTTAATCCCGTTCCTCCTAGCTAAAACCTCTATACTTTCTCTTCTTGGTATTTACACCCTTCAAATAAATTGCAGGTTCCAGCACATCAAAGCAGACATCAAAGGACTAGTACTTTACTGCAAGGGACTGACTTCTAATAACATCTAACACCAAGATTATATGTTGGAGCGCACCATAATACTACACTTTGGAGGGGAAAAAAAGTATGAGTTCTCTGTTGGGAAGCGAAAAAAAGTAGACTGGATAATCAGGCATTTGTTCAGAATTTGATCTATGTAAGAAGCATCATCGTTGGAACATTTTGCAAGGTGAAATGCCACTGAATGACCAAGATGTTTTATAACTGCAAAGAGAAAGCAGATTCTAAAAAAAGATATGCTTCTCTTAGCCAAAATAAAGCAGATACACCAGTTGGATACTGAGAAATGTAACTCACTAGATATTATGACAGAAGACAGGCTCAAATGGGCTACATAATTGAATTATTCCTACTAAGCTTAGGAGAGCATCTGCATTTGCATTGCTGTCAGTCTAATCACAATGTTCTTAACAGCTACACATCTCCATTAATATAAAGCAGATATGCAATCTGACCTCATTCACTATGCAAATCTGCACATTTTTGTTTTGTCACCACTGCCATGATCTGCACCTCAATTATGAAATAACTTTATAATTCTGGGTCCCAATCCTGCAGTCACCTCATACTTTAAACACCCCTGCACTGAAATCAATGTGAGTTTCAGGTGCAGTAGCAATGAAGATTATATCCATGATCATGAATGGAACTTTCTGACTGGGGGTCAGGAATATCCTGTTCCTCCAGTCACAACACGAATGCAGAAATGTTACTCTTGTCCTAGCAACAGGAGCATTTGTTCCAGGCATTTCAGGAAAAATATTTTGTTTTTTAGATGGTTACAGTAAATCCATTTTAACATTGTATTATAATAACCCTGGTGAAAGCACTAGCTAATACCCAAGAAATGAACTGCCTGCTTAAAGAGCATCTGAAATGATATTTTGGCTTAGGATGAGGCATAGAGAATAATAGGCCAACCTTACTGTACCTTAAAAGTGTTCCATATTAGTTTAGCCTGTTTTGGGGCCCATGACCCTTCCTCTTTCCTACTGCTAGGACCTGGCTTTGCAACCCTTACTCACACTGAATAGTACTTGTGCAGGCAGTCCCATTGACTTTGAAGGGACTACTTGCCTTAGTGTACTACTCATCAACCTGAGTGTAACCCTTCTGCCATTATTGATGTAAGACATAGCCCAGGTGCCAGGTGAAGCCAACAGCAGCAAGGGCTGGGTTCAATGTCTAGTGGTTCCTTCTGACAATATAACACAGAACCGTCTCGAGTCCCCACCCAGTAACACGGGACAATTACACATCACCTCTGGGTGCCTCTAAGAGGCAATACTTCCCCTCTCGCAAACACTGAACCTGTGTATGGAAAAGAAAACTTTTAATAAAAGGGGAAAGGAACCCAGCATACATTTGGGAAAACACCACAAGCATGATCTGAAAACATATGACCATGAACAAAACACCCACCCCAGAGCACACAGGGCGGTGTCCTTTTTCCACAGCCTCTCATCTTGTAGTGTGAAAGTCCAACAAACAAATGTCCCTTTAACATGCCACTCCCCTCTCCCTCCACTGCATGCCACTCAGTTGTTGTTCTTGGTCAGCAAAGACTAAGGCTACCACAATAAGTCGACCTAAGTTACGCAACTCCAGTTACGTGAATAACGTAGCTGGAATCGACGTAGCTTAGGTCAACACACTGCAGTGTCTACACTGTGCTGGGTCATTCCCGGTGGAGTACCAGGGTTGACTGGAAAGCGCTCTGCCATCAATTTAGCGGGTCTTCACTAGACCCGCTAAATCGGCCCACGGTGCATCAATCGGTGGGGGGGGGGGACATAGACATAGCCCCAGAGTTCACAGGTGCATTCGCACGAGTTCACATCCCATCCCAGATGGGTGGGAGAAAGGCACTGTCAGCTGCTCCACCATCGCTTACTCCACCACTGTCTTCTCTACTGCAACTGATGGAATGTCTTGAAACCCCACCACTTAACACAGCTCTCAGTGATTTCAGCACTGAGTGATGGAGCCTCACTGTAATACAGGCTGGGTAGACTTTTTTACCAGAGACCCTGCCCCATAGCAGTTCTAATGCTTAGACCTGGCTAGCAATGATGTCAACTCTAGTGATCCACAAGAAAAGCCTCTCAATTGAGTCTTAATCAGGTCTGTTATTAAACAGGTTAAATGCTGTCTAGACCCTTAGTCAGATGCCACACCACCAAGTACAAACTCAACTCTCCCTGTCCCTGTCCCTGTCCCTTGTCCTCCCTTCCACATCGCTCATCTCCATTGGGCTTTGGCATTCCTACCCCATGCTTAGCAAGCGCAGTTCAGTTGAGAGTGACCCCTTCAATCAGGGCATGCCAAGCACAGTTGTGCTACCCTTGATTCACACAACAAGGATAAAAAACCCTTTATCATCCCTCCACCCAATAACAAAGTGACCTTCAATCCAACACCTGCCAAAAGTGATCATTTGGGCTCCATCATGCTGGCTGAATCAAGTGGCTCCATCACGCTGCACACCTAGGCAGAGTGGGTGTGTCTATACAAATACAGGCTGTTCCTGATGTCCAGGGAGAGCTCTTTCAGACCCTGGTTACATGAGGAAAGGTTGCAGAATTTGTCCCTTCATCAGCAGCAAGGGGCCAAGTTAATACCAGCACCAGTTGCCTGTAAACAAAGACTTTGGCTGATTCAGTACCATAGTAAAGACACAGTTTGGGTGGAGAAGCACCTCACCTCTAGTCAAGGCAAAAGCACTAGCATCCTCAAAATAGATGATGAGACAAAGAAAGCTCTGCTTGGGGGAACTGTAGTTAGAGACCTAGGGGAACTGAAGTGAAGAGGACATAGCTCTGTGTTGGGCAGATAGAGGATGAGTTGTGCTGGCTGGCAGAAGAATCTCTGCAGGGGATGGGGCAGGAAGCTTCTCTTGGCAGGCACAGCAGGGAAAGGGTACACAAGGAATGAAGATGCTAGGAGCACAGTCTAGGATCACAGTCAAGCAGTGAAGCCAACCCTCCCACTGAGCTCTCTTCTGTTCCTCCAACCTTCTGCTGCAGAGTTGAGTTTGCCCAGAGAATTCCAATTATCTTCTGGGGATTTACAGTCAAATATTTTCAAACTATCCAAAATGTATGATATTCCTGAGGGACTATGCCCTGCAAAATATAAGGTTTTACAATTTAGCTGCTCTGTGTTATTCCATCACAAAGCAAATATGGGAATTTTTTTTTAAATGTGAAAAATATATCATCCTGACTCTCCTAATTCAAAAATTCTGAAGGGAATGTGCTCAGCTTTCCAGGAAAAATTTCCTTCAGACAAGAAGCCAGACATGGCAAAATTCAGAGCTAAAGGTAAATATTTTGAAAGCTTGAATGGCAGCAGTTTTGCAACCATTGCAGTGCTTCCTACTGGCACCTGCTCTAATATCTGCATTAGAATGTTGCTCATTACCTCCTTCATAGTCAGTGCTGTATATTACACATGCCACATTAGGCTGGACACTTGCAGAGCTGTAGGAGAAAGACAAACAGTGACCTTATGCGTATGAGTGTAAAACTCTAATGCATGAATACAAACTCCATTTTAAATCAGGCCTAAAGTTGTCTGGTGTTTTGATGTTATAATTCAGAAGCATCATAAGAAAGTTTCACTGTATTTTACTTTCAGTAAAGTTTATATAAGCACCTTCTTTAATTGCATGAAAGAAGGCCATTTCCATTTATAGAGCATTACTCACTGAGAGGCATTAGCAGCAGCTGCCTGGAAGTCAGAACCACTTATCGTAAAATGCATCTCCCTTCAACAAGGCCTCTTCATCTGGAATAAAAGAGATCACTACAATCAATTATTGGGTGCATAACATGATATATGTTCCTATTGATTCTCAATACGACTAATTGAAACAAATAAGAGCAGAGGGATCCCAAACACTTGGGGACTCATTAAGTGCATCTTAACTGGTTTACAGCAAAATACATTATTATTTTAAAGAGTGCACTACCTTCTAGTTATAAATTGCCTACTTCTGTGTGATTGAGCAATTATGGAGTGGGCCATAGAAGAAAATATATGAACCTGGGCATCCAAAAAAAGTGAGGCACTCAAAATGAAAGGCCACTTTTGAAAACATTGGCCTAAATAAATGAGATTTTCTAACAGAATTAGGTATCCAGCACACACTGAATTTCAGTGATTCTGTAGTGAGGCGGGGTGGCCTCCCAGGGACCCGGAGTGGGAGGGCCCCCGCACTGAGCCCTGGTGAGCGGAACCAGGGCCTAGTTGCCCCTCCCCCAGGAGGTGGGTTGGAGGGGCAGGAAGTATAAAAGCTGACCCAGAAAGCTCAGTAGGGAGGCAACCACCGAAGACACCAGATGTCTCCTGTGGCCTTCCGAGCTGGGAAGCGGCAGAGGGTGCCGAGGGAGCAGAGGACTGGCCTGGACCGCCCAGACCACTGTTGGACCTGACCCTAGAGGGAGAAGACAACTGGCCCGGACCACCGCTGGACCAGACCCCCCAAAGATTTGCTTGTGGTCCCGGGAGTCGCCGTCAACCTTGACCCCTCCTCATGGCAACAGGTACACCAAGAAGGGGAGTGTGGAAGTGGCCCAGGGGTAGCAGACCCCTGTCTGGTTGTAATACTGACAGAGGGTGAGTAAGCATGTTGCGGCGTGGATTCCCACTGACCCAGTGACAAAGCGCTTTTTCACTGTCAGGACCCTGGGCCGAGACGCAATGGAGTAGGTGGGCCTGCATCCCCCCGTCACCCCAAGCCAGGCGTGGCAGTCTCCCCTTCTTCAGGCCAGACACCTGAGCCTCAGACTCTTTGTTGCCCCACCTTGATCCAGGGCTGGGGCCAATTGACTGTTTGTTTCCCACCCAGCCTGAGTACAGGCCTGGGCCTCAGCTGCAAGCAGAGACTGCTTCGTTCCCCACGGCGGCCGACGTATCAGTGACATGGTGAGGCGGAGTGGGAGGGCCCCCGCACTGAGCCACTACAGATTCAAATATAAAAACAAAGAGGTGGGAGGAAATACAGCATGCTATTAATGTGCTCGTCAAACTATAGAAAAAATATGTAAGAGATATATATTTGATTTCTCAAACTATAAACTAACTACAGCACAAGATCAATAGATTTTTAAGGCCAGATGGGACCATTAATGATTATCTAGTCTAACCTCCTGCATAACTCTGGGCATAACATTTCACCAAGCCATTCCTGCATCAAGCCCATAACTTCTGTTTGAGTTCAACTAGATCTTTTAGAAAAGCATCCAGTCTTCATGTAGCGATGTACAGTAATATAGAATCCATCACATCACTAAGTGGCTTGTTCCAATGGTTAATTACCCTCCCTGTTAAAAGAAAATTGCACCTTATTTCCAAAAGGAAAATTAAAGACTGCATCATAACCCATTTGCACAAAGTGTGCATGACACTTTAACTTTCTTTTCCTGACTTTTGAGTGACTTCTTGCACAACGTTGGCATTCAATTAATGAATTAATTCTTCATCTGATATTAAACAGAAGTTCATTTGTAGCTGTGTCTCAGATCAGTTCCCAAAGCACAAGAATGAACATCTAAAAAGCCACAATAACTGGCAGTATTTGGCAAACTCGGAAGAAGTCAAAACCTGAACGGAAATGAAGAAATATAGTTGTGTTTTGTAAATCAAAAAGAATGATCCTCTGTATCTCAGGGTAGCTGCTTTTTCTGCTCACTGTTTGCTTTTGATTCTGGGGGGTGCATTTTGGGAAAGTCTGAACTGCCCATGCTATATACCTGCTCTGTGGGTAAATAGAGAACTTTAGCCTCCAGGGCTTTCAATATGACACCTTTCACCATGACTAAATACTTACAGAAGCTAGATCTTCAGTTAGTATAAACCACTGAAGTCATGGAGCTATACTGACTTACACCTGGGGAAAATCAGGCCTAAAAATGTATTTAAAAGAGAGTGGGATGGCGAGAGAAAGATTTGGATTTGATCAAAATTTATATCAAATGATAAATTTCCTTTCAAGGATAAAGAAACAATTTTTATTGGTTAATATTTCAATGATTTACAGGCATGGATAAAAATTTCACACCTTAAGTAAATGTTTGAAAAAATAATTATCTTGAGGAATATCTTCTGTACAAATATTTCAAACTGGCCCCCTGATTCTTGGGCAGAGTTCTCTACCCTTGTTCATTTTTGTTCTTGTTCCTGTCTCTGTTTGCTCAATTGATCTCCAGGTAATTGTTTTTTCTGTCTGCTCATCTTGTCTTTTCCTCTTCTGTCCCTGTTTTCTCAGGTCATTTAACACTGAGCTACATTTTCCATGTACTCCTATCTATGAAGTTTTAAATGGAGGGAGGCAGAAAACAGAAAAGTCAATGCCACATTACTGTAAATTCTCTTTGGAACAAAAGCTGATTTTGCTCAATCTTCCTGGAGACTTTTTGTGATCATGGCTAAATGCATTTAATTTTCACAATAAAATCTGATTCAGTCATTCGTGATTGAAACAGAGCTATAATTCAATTTGGAAATGTTCAGATTATATTTCTGTTCCCACAAAAATAAAACCCATTAACTTTACATTAAGGTGACTAGACTGCATGTCCCATCAATGCAAAGCATATTTCCTCTTTTTTATGGGGTTATGTCATTTAACAATCTATAAGCTACTCATTAATTCCTCTTCTGCTTCTTGAATAGCCCACATAGCTCCACATTTAATCCTGAACAACAAATAGCTACCCTTAACTCTGACCATATTTATTAGTTCTGGAGGAGGAGGCAGTGGTGCCTTCTAACAACTATTAGCTCAGTCATTAGAACACTTGCCTGGGATGTGAAAGACCCAGTTCTACGGGTGGATAACTAATGAAAGAGTGATGGGAGCAGAGGGGCTAGATCCTGGGGTCTCCTGCCTCCTAGATGGGTGCCCCAATCACCAGACTACAGAGTCATGCTCTCTGTATCCCAATGATTGTTCCACTGTGGATAAATATTTAAATAGTCATTGGGCCACAGAAAATAGTAATGACTCTGTAGACCAGTGCTGAGAGCACCCACCTAGAAAGCTGCTCCAACCACTTTTCATTGGTTAACCACAGTGGAACAGCTTCAACAGGGACATTGTGGGACCCCCACACTAGTGTATCCCATAGACCAGCAGTTAGAGCACTCTTCTGAGAGGTGGGATTTGAACAGGGCCTCCCTTCTCCTTTTCTGATAGAGAGGGGGAAATTGAACCTGGGTCTCCTACATCCCAGCCAAGTACTCTATCCAGTGGGCTGAACCTGATAAGGTGGGTAGCAGCTCCTCCTCCTCTGGTCATATTTTGAATGGCACCCAAGCTGATAAGCAGCTTCTGAGCATGCCCATTAGTGCAGGCCCCACATGTGACTTAGGCAGCCGAATGCCTGTCTTCCCTAGTTTGTGAATTACTCAGGGGCTTAGGCAGGAGATACATGTCTGGTCAGCTAGAGGGAGGCAACAGTACATATGCCCAGAGGCAGGAACATAGGTGCCTAGGGAACTTTTACTTTGAAAACTTGGGTGCCAAATGAGTTTAGGTGCCTACACAGCTTGGTGAAAGTTTTGTGGATCCCAGCAGACCCAAAACTGGTACTTGGGCACTTAAACTCAAAACTTAGGTGCCTAAGTACCTCCCAGCCATTTGTGCCTTTTGAAAATCTCTCCTGTATTATATTCCAGTAGTGCTTGCATTGGGCTAGGCACTGTCTAAACACACAGAAAGATACAGTCCCTACCGCAGAGAGGTCACAATAATATTTTTATTCAGAAAAATGCAACTAATTCCGTGTCTATTCATACACCTTAAAATTTGAGAGACCTTCAGGCCCAGCAAACAAACCTCCCCTCCTGCTCTCATCAGTTGGTTCATTTTATGTTAATGATACTGACATAAAAGCCTGATGTTCCGCCCTGTTGTTAGGGAAGATTTGGCTTTGTAATCTGTCCCTTTGGGGACTTTTAATATTGGCACATTTCGACTTCACGATTTAAATTAAATGCTACAAATTTAAAAAAAAAAAAAATGTGAACCTGAGTTTCTGTCCAGGGTGCTGATCAGATGATTTCTAGGCAGCAAATGGCAATAACATATTGCCTTGCGTGATTGGAATACTATTTAATATAATTAATTAATTATGATGTGCTTTATTAAAATGTAGAATATTTCATACATATTCACTGATTTAAATACTTACCTATTTCCTAATAAATATAAACATTTTAAAAAACGAACTGACCCAACATCAAACAAATGTACACATACAAAATTAAAGCTTTACCTACAAGTGTCAGTCTTCCCTCTTTTACAATATTGATTACATTTGTTCCTCTCCTGTGAGAAACATTTTAAATTCATGTTACAAAATGTGCACCTCTCTTCACAATATCACCACAATGGCAACTATTGTGTATGCAGTGAGTTTACACGATTCATTAAAATCACAGTGGGTTCATGGACATATTAGTGAGTCTAGCACAGCTGCAGACACGATATCATATCAATGACACATGTTGGAATTAAACCACAACGATGCATACAAATTACATTAACCATTTGACAAAATCAAGAAAATGTACAGCTGAATCCGAACACATTCCTTTGCCTTCCCTGCTGTGCATTGATATTTTAGGTTACTCTAAGCAGAAAATGAGGACCATATGTGTGCACAGCTCTGTAGCCGGAATGACTGAAGCCAGAATATGGCTACATACTAAAACAAACCCACAATGGGTTGTAATAAATGGACTCTGCACTTTGCTTTTGTGACTTCAGGATCTTGTGATTTACTGCCTTCTGCTTGGATCACACAAGGTCTTTCTCTTTTTCTCATTCTGTCTAACAACTGCAGGATGGATCACCCACACAGCTATAGTGCACATAAAAAATTATTAATCATTTTTGAAAGATTTTTGTAAAAATTACATACAAATATTATGTTTCCCTGTCATTTGTTTAAGTTATAAAAGCACAGACTGAGAGGATGACTTCATAATAAATCTGCTAGCACTCTTGGGTATTGCAGCTTTATGTAACTATGCTAATAAATTACCTCTTTTTTATGAACACTGTAGTTTAAACATCTTTTAGCAAAATGCCAAAATGAAATGCACCTGTGGAAGCCCCATGGGCCTGAATTCAATCTTTTCCTAGCTTCAAGTTAAATGAAAAACAAATCCTAGAAAACATTGTTTTCATGCTATTTGCATTTACCTCCCATCTGTATCAGATCCTAATACCGCAAGGAAAATTTATGAATCTGTATTGACTGCATAAATAAAACTGTAGAATTAAAAATGAACTTTCTTTGGCAGATTCTTTGTCAGATTACTAATTCCACTTTTACTTTAATAGGAGTTACGTTTTGCACCCTATTGCTCCACAAAAACAAATTTAATGAGGACCCTGCAAGTTTCCCACCCTCCTCTGTCAACTTGCTTCAACCTTTGTTGTGTAGGGGACTTGACTAGAGTTGAGAAGATCTCCATGCTCCTTTGGACATTGACCTTTTGGCTGAGCATGCTAAAAAGTGTACTAATTGGTGCTGATGGTGACTGTGAAGTGTGTTGTATGACACCTGTCTATTAGGAACTGAAGACGGCTAGCTTATTTCAGCTAAGCCACACAACTGCTGGCAAATGGCAACAAATGCCCAAAATAACGAATGATGCTGGTAGCAAGCCAAGCTATGCCTGCACAAACTGGTGCCCCTGCTAATGGGACTGTATAGCATAAAACACAGCTGTAGAGCACTCTGAGGACCATAGTCCTCCTCGCTGCCAACAAAGAGAGAGAACTTTTCTCAGCATGGAACATTCATTGTCTGCTGTACTGCAGGTGTGGCCATGTTCCATACTTTCAACATTCAGAAGAGTTCCAGTATACCACTGGTCTGTTGTAAGCCTGTTGCTCAGCAGATACTGGGAGTAGCAGGCCTGCCTGTGTGCTGCCTTTCACTGCAATTGCAGCATTGCTCCAATGCTGACTTTTGAGGCATGACATCAGTGTAGAGGACATGTGTGATTGGTTTGCTGTGGCTATTCCTCATATCCTCCAGAAGGATTCTTGCTGTGGTCAGCTGCAGTTCACATCATGTATTGCTAGGTTTACTGAGGCAGATTCAAAAAGGTACTTCAGCACATGCACACCAGTAGTTCCCCTGAAGTCTTTGGGAATAATTGCATACTAGAAGTTAGGCGTGTGTTCAAGTACCTTTCTATATCAAGGCCTGAATCATGGGCTCCAATGCCCAAATCTACAAAATTGGTAACAGTGAATACTGACATACAGAAATAAATTTGTTGAAACTCTTTATTTAACTGCTCAGACTAATGGAGGATAGATTGAAATTAATCACTGAATGGCAAAATAAAAAGGAAAGAACTCAACTGTGGGTGAAATTCACCCATGTGCAGAGGGCCTACAAAAGGTCTGTGCAGCATATAAAACCCACTTAAGCCCTCAGACTATAGTTAAGAGGCTTTATATTTATCTTTTAAAAAAAAACCTCTGTCAAATTAGTCACATTTTCTTCCCATTCTGTTCTAGATGATCCAAAATTATTGTCCCATTTGGAAAGAAACATCTTAGTCTCTGATGGAGACTAAACATGGCTTTACACCTAGGCTGAATCTCATCCAATTTGTGTCAGAGGAATAGAAATTCTCCAATCAAGTTCAACCAAGTGGTCTATTCAGCAACTGCCTCCATTATCAAACTACCAGGAAACATTTGTGAGCCTGCATTAGTAAATACAGAAGACAAGCTGATGCCTCTGTCCTTTGAAGATTGAGTCACTAGGTAGTCATAGTGTGTCAGATCTAACAGAATGTCCTGCTCAAATATTTGGGAGAGATTAGACTGTATCCCAAGCTAGAAGTGCTGGCTCTATGCACATTGCCATTAAGTGTACCACACGGCAAGTATTTCAATTGGATAATTTTACATGAATCTGGTTGATAAGTACTGAAGGAGGATTTGATTAAATAGACTATTAGATACTGTGTGTGAAACGAAAAAGATGTATATAATTTCCATCACATTCCTCCAAGATTATCTCTACCCTGATTTTCTTCTCCAAAACAAGTTTAACTAGTTTGCTAAAACCTTGTCGAAATCGGGGCTTATGTTGTAAGCAGGCCTATCTGGTGAAGTTAAAAGAGTGTCGTCTAAAGGGTGAAATGGAACTCTTTCATTTTTGTTTTCCTGTTGTTTTGGGTTTTGTCTAGCCTAATGACAATGAAACGTATTATGAATATTCATATTTTTTATCTTGCCAAATGTATTTAATTTGAAAAGAGTTGATCATCTCTCTGAAAAGGTTGTTTATAAATCCATACCACATCATCCAGAAAATAATGAACTATTCACCAATGTTTAAAAGATAACTAATTTTGTTGTTAGTTTACGACATATTTGTTTATGCACCAGAATAGCAGTGAGGAGCTGGAACACTGGTACATATGAGAATGATTGGCTGTCTTTTACCAATGGTGTGCATCTGTGATTAAAGCACAGCCAGGATGTGGGTTTTTTATACCTGAAAGAGGTGGGAACCCTGAACCCATGTCCTGTGGTGTTCTGGGAAACCAGAATACCAGTAGGTAGATGGCCATTTAAGTGCATGTGTTGTTATTTGTCTCTGGGTACATTACAGAGTGTGAGTTTAAGATTTTTTTTATTTTTATTTATTTATTTATTTATTTTTGTAATATTTAAATTTGTCTGTGGAGGGATGGGGAGAGACTTCATCCCTCAGCAGGGGACACGGTTGTAATGCTTATTCTGAAACTTAACTAGGATTTAAATAGTGCATATGACTTGTGCTAACCTTCTCAACAGAGGTGAATTTCATGCATCAAGAGGCCTGAATGTGACAGTCCAGTGGGTCTCTCTTAGGCTCTGTTGGAGAAAGCATGACAGTAGTCAGAAGCCTGGCCCCATTTGTGAGTTTTAGGCTCCCAGCTTTCCTGAGTGCTTTTGATACTACATGCAGATATGTCATCTTGGGTAGTTGTATCGCCTTTTAAAAAAATTATTTGAGTGGTTTTCCCCTCTTCTAAATCTTTTTAAACAAAGCAAAATTTTTCTATGACCTTCCCTGGCAACCCAATGAGAAACCCAACCCCTTCCTTAATCCCATTAATTCAGATAAAATAAGAAAACTATAAGTATGATGTTATACCCTAACATTGTTGTATATGTTTTTAAATGAATAACTGGCCTAAGAATTTTCATCGTATTTATTTTGATTGTGGTGAACTTCACACAGATGAAACTTGACAGCAACTAGAGTATGAGACAAATCAGTCTATATAAAATAAAAAACTAAACAAAAAAAGAGAGAGAGCTCTGAATGAAATGAAAGTAGATGCTCCTAGTACAAAGAAATGTGATGTGATTTGTGTAGATACAGGAACATTGTGAAGAATTCTGGCAAGATTTCCATTAAGAAATTATGGCACGTGTTTTTTGTTCTTCATCAACAACTTAACATCTGAATTGAACTCTGATATCCAACTTTTTCATCATTACAGCCCATGATCATAGAAACTAATGAAATGTCATGGACATCTGATGTATAGTATATGGACTTGTCAATTATAGTTCCCAAGAAAAGTTCATCGCTGTCAAAAATCTTAAATCTAGCTAATCCTGAACTCCTGACAAAGGATCAGATCAGTTCCTTCATTATTTTTTCCAGGGGAGATGAAAACTCTCAAAAATGATTCAATATTATTTCAGATTACTTATGTAGATGAGGGTGACAGGAAAATGAGCATTAATGGCATCATTTTGTAATTCATCATCCAACTCCATAGAAGCTTCTGTCCAGGATCTCTGTTCAACTGGGGCTCCATGGTTTGAAGAAAATATTTCCATTCTGTTTGGTGTCAGTTGCTGGTAAGTAGGGTTGTGGTGGCCCAGCAGCTATTCAACTCATATTGCCCTGGGGGCAAGAGAGATATGAAGAAGCAATGTTGAGGCACTAGGTCTCTGTAGCCTATGTGCCTGTCCCCACACCTTGGTGAATGTCCCAAAATCAGTGGCATTGTCCTGTAGATCTTTTGATCTCAGCAGGTTACAAGGTCCACTGATATGAGAATGATTACGGGTCTTTTGCAATGAGAGTCCCCCTATAATTAAAGCAAAGTCAAGATGTGGTCTTTTTATACCTGAGAAAGAGGTGGGGACCCTGACCCAAATCTTGTGGTGTACTCTGCCCCTTGTGGACCCTTGTCCATTTGAGAGAGAAATTAATCTCACTCCACCCATAGTGGGATGGTTCCAAGAAAATTCAACAGGTTGAATATCACAGGATTTTCAGATTCATGCATGGATTTTCTCCAGCTAATCCACCACCCAAGCAAAATTCTGGCTCAAGACACTGGGAACTTTGATTGAATAAGTACTAAGTACGTTCTTTAGTACTGCACCTATTGGTAATTGTAATGTTTACATCAAATAGAATTTGTAATAAATCACATAATTCTCCTGATTCTAGCCTATGAGCTACAGTTTCTGGGTTAGTTTTGTTTGTTTTCTGCGTTGCTTTGGTTGTTCTGAAAGAAGGCTGTTTTCATGAATTGTTTGAGAAATGTTCAGAGACTGATGTGAAATTCACATTGAGAACAAAGTGCCTGTCTATCAGAGTGTGACAGAATATATCTCTGTGTTCACACTGTACACACTTTTGTAATAATTTTTGCACCAGGTATGCCTTGTGAGGTATCATTTAAAAACTCATAATTTGCTGAGCAATAATATGGCAAAATGCATGTAGCAGCATTATATGTGAAATTATAAACATAAGCTGAAATCATGACTAAAATATGTTTTCCAGATAGTGTGAGGAGACAGCTCCTCAGAGATAAAGGACAAGTTGTTGCCTCAGCCTGGTATAAATAATGCTGAAGGACCATTACTTGCTAAGTGGCTATTCTTTGGCAGGTAATGGGGAAAGGGCAAAAAAAAATCTACGTCCCTTGGCCCGCGCCGCTTCCAGCAGCTCCCATTGGCCTGGGGCAAAGAACCGCGACCACTGGGAGCCGCAATCGACCGAACCTGTGGACGTGGCAGGTACACAAACTGGCCCGGCCCACCAGGGGCTTTCCCTGCAGAAGCGGCGGAACAAATTTGGGAACCACTGCCCTAGGGTAATCTTTAAGGCTGGCAGAAGCACACACAGATGTAGCTGTGAGAGACTCACATGCTTGAGGTTGTTGGAGCAGTCCAGGTTGGAGGCTACAGCAGCAAGGCATTGTAAAGGGCACCCCAAGATAAGGGCAGGGGTTACACAGCTACTCACTGGTCTGATTGTACCATTTTATGTCACAAAGAGGCCTACCTAAAACTTATGCCAAAAAGTTTCCAGGCTAATGACTGAAGTCATGCTAGAGCAAGGGCTAAAACAACATGAGTTTGTTTTCACTGGAGGAAAAGAGGCACTGTCCCAATGAATTCCCCAACCACCCTGTTTTTTTCCATGCTTCCACTTATGCATAGAAGGTCCTCTCTACCTTGAAACTTAAGGCCTCTAAATTTGTCTCCCTTAAATCCTTTCTCAATATCCACTTTTTTCCAGGACACCTAGAGGAAATTGGCCAGGGAACAATGGGTAGATTGAGGGACAGTCAGGTATAGTTGGTATTAATTTTTTTAATGTATATGGAAACTGTACATTTTTTATGTATCCCAGTTTCCTACCATTCATACATTGCTTATCTTCTTAGAGCTTGAGCCAAAGCAACTGAAGTCAACAGGAATCTTTCCACTGACTTCAATGGGCTCTTGATGAGGTCCATAGATTATAAAATCTTGAGGGCAGAGACTGTATTTTCCTGTTCACGTGGACACACTCTGCGTGCCAATAGAACACACAATAAATGACACTAATGCTAGCTTAGAAAAGATGGCTAATCTCTGTGCTCCCTATGTTAATAGATTACCAATTCAAAAGATATTATTGAAGCTTGACTAATGATGAGTCTGTGTTCAGAGAGATTTACTGCTTAGGGAGAGATTTCCCCAGAAGTCCACTAAGCATATCAATCAGCTTGATTTTGGCTGGCAATATCTTTCACCATCTTGAGCCCAACAAAGGCTGGATCCTAGATTTGTCTAGCTCTCCTTGTTTATACTAAACTCTGGCTTTTTCAGAGGTTAATAAAAGAACGATAGGCCCTTCAAAGTATTGTTTGCCAAGATGGCCCTCTGGTGTGTAATTTGCTTCTTCTTAAGAGCCTTAGCTATGTCCTATATTGATTTTATTAACATTTCTATTCATTATTTTCATGCTATTGGTATGTTCAGCACCGTACAAAACCTAGAGGAAAGCATAAGGTCTCTGGGACAAGGTGTCATATTATATGTTGGTATAGCACCTAACACAATGGGTCCTCAATCTGGTTGGCTTCTGGAAACTACCACAATACAAATGTTAGTCCCTAACAAACACAATTCAAAAACATAGTTCACCAGATGATTGTCCTCTCTTAAGTGGTGTGTCACAGGAGCTGGGCCTTTCAGAAGAGCCAGGGACAGTCTACCTGTAACGGGCTCTGCTAAGGAGAATGAGCCAGATCCACCTATAAGTAGTTGATTACCTAGTTGGCTGGATGGCAGTTAATTAGTTGGGAACACCTGGACCTAAAGAATGCTTCTGAGGGCTCAGTCTTAGAGAGGACCCAGAACATAGAGAGGAAGTTCCTGAGGAAAGGGACTTCTCAGGGGAGCTGATTAGAGTTCAGCAGGAAAGGAGACCTAGGAAACATGCTTCTGGAGGGAGCAGATTCTGAAAAGGCTATGAGTTCCAGTGAAGGACCTTATCAGACAGTGGCAAGAGGTCCAGATCACTGAGGAATTACACTCCACTCTGGAGAAGAGCTGCAGTGATTTGACCTTTGCAGGGACACTGGCCCCAGAGAAGCAACCCTTCCCCAGGTGATGGCAGGAGGCCTGACTCCAGAAGGGGGTTCTAGGTGGAGAGGGCCTTACTGGCGAAGAGCCTAGAGAGAGGAGACAGATGGACCCAAATGGAAAAGACTGACTAATATTAACTCCCCACCCACATCCCCTGCCAGGGCACTGGGGGGTGAAGACTTGCTTGAATGTCTGTTTGGCCTGTGATTAAATAAATTAGACCCCTGATGGGGCACTTCTTACTATATACAAGCCCCATTAAACTTATTGATAGCCCAAAAGGGGAAAGTATCAGAGGGGTAGCCGTGTTAGTCTGGATCTGTAAAAAACAATAGAGAGTCCTGTGGCACCTTGAAGACTAACAGATGTATTGGAGCATAAGCTTTCGTGGGTGACGAATGCGTCTGACGAAGTGGGTATTCACCCACAAAAGCTAATGCTCCAATACATCTGTTAGTCTTAAAGGTGCCACAGGACCCCCAAAAGGGGAAAATGAGGCAGAGGCCTACTGGGCCACCAAAAGCTGATGCCAGCATTGACACAAGGGGTCCCTGTGGGGGGGGGTCAGCACCCACATTATAACATGGGGCAAATATTATGGATTTGATTCTTCTCTCATTTACAGTGAAGTAAACTAGGAGTAATTCTACTGAATCGCTGAGGTTAGACTGGTGTCAAACTAGAGTGAGAGTGGAAAAACAGAGCCATTTCTTTTTCGTCTTTTGATTATTGCTTTAACTTTTTATTTTCACAACTTTTTAAATACAGAAGATGAAATAGAGGAAGGACAAAATGAATCTCTTGGTGGACTAACAATGAGTGTGCTTACTGCTTGCTAATTATTTGCGGGTAACAATACCTATACTTAATGCTACCCGAAACTTCTCATTATCCGATTGTATTCAGTCGCTTATATCTTTGCCATATTTTAACTGTTCAGGCTGAAATTTTCCATAGCAGGTGTCTGACTAAGGCTGAATTAGTATTTTTTAAGTTTCAGGGTTTAAGGTTTAGCTATTACTGAACTTTGCAGAAGTGCTGAGCACTCATGACTGAGTAGTCATGATGTCAACTAGAGCTGTGTTTTGAGGATATAACATGGTATAAAAAGGTTAAATACTCTGGAAAAATCAGGGCTTAGGTGTTTCGAGCTGGGCACCCTAAATTAATGGCCTCTTGACAATTTTAGCCTTAATCTCTCCATGACTCAGTTCCCCATTTACAAGATGGGGATGATAATGCTACCTATTATCACCGGGGTGTTGTGAAGGTAAATTAATTAATATATATGTGTTTGGATACTAAGTTGACAGCGCTGTAGAAACACCCAAAGAGAAATTAGTAACCTTGTATTTAATGCAGGATTTTAATGCTGTGTAATAAAATAAGGCCTAGGGACATACACTGAATGAGAAGGATAAGAAGAAATATAACAAACTCTTCATTCACTGAATGACACTGGGGTCTTATGGGAAAAAATAATATGTGATCATGTAATTAAAGACCATTTATAATGAATATGAACAAAGGGGTCGAACTAAGGTTGCACGGGCTACCTTATTTGTGGCTTTTCCTAACTTTTGAGTGCTTGATTTTACAACCTTAACATTCTTTTAACATGGGTTCTTTTTGGATGTAATATTCTATAGGCTAAGGGATATTATGCAGTACAATATTAAATAATGTGCTATATACAGTCTTTGCCAGAGAGACAAAGACAGCAGCTACTTCAGCGTTTTATACAGTTTATGATCAAGAAGTTCATGTTTGTGATGCACACTGTCTGGGACTTGTGAGCATAGAACTGTAACTGTAATTTTATCTTTCCTCAAGGTAATCAGCAAGTGTTAATTTCTTTCAGCTATATCTTCCAATATTTTCCCTACTGCATCCAGATGGTTTTGCTGAGCTGTGGAGCAAATGCATGGATAATTTTCTTTAGGGATTCCATGGCTAATAAAGAAATTGCAGTGGGAATCTAAGATGAATGATATCCTGAAAACCACAAACTGGGTCTAAAGACCTTGTTTTTAAATAATTCTGCCATAAAACCTTTCTTTAGCATTTGCCTCAGGAAAGTTTTTACTGCAGGTTTTAAACTAAGCTGCAATAAAAGCATTTTAAAAAGAGAAAACCTTGTTAAAAGTCCTGTATTTTTAAAACACATTGAGATGAATTATTACTTGTTCCCTTCTCTTAAATACTTTGATCAATTCCGTGAGGGGTATCCACTGTGACCATTCTATACAAAAAGCTTTGGTGACTGAGAAATTAATTCAAAGACAAAAATCTTTATTAAGATCAAGTTATGGTTGTAAATTATTACACATGAATTCAGTAAAACACAGCTTGGCACCTTTGCCTGGAGAAAGGAGTAGTGATAGGTTCAAAGGGTAGTAAAAGTGAGACTTACGGCCAGATTATACTCTCACCTAAACCAATGTAAATCGAAAGTGACTCCATTAACTGCAGCTGAATTATTCCAGAGTTGCACTGTTGTAAATGAGAACAGAATTTGGCTCTCACCCAGAATTTGGCTTACAGAAAGTGTTCCAAGGTACAATTGACAGCTGCATAGCCTAGTGTAGAATGGGGATTGGGAATTCTTGGGGGAAGGTCATGGAAGAAGCTTGCAGCTGATAGGAGTGGCCTGCTCTTCCAGGACATTGGTCAGGGGCTACCAATGAAGAGTCATCCAGTGGGTGCTGGTGTCTTGACAAACATCACTTCCACAAACTGAATCCCTGGCCAAGACAGCTGTGTAGCATCTGCTCAGATGGAGCAAGAGAAAACCCGTATGAAAGTTCAGGTACAAAGATCACAAAGAACAGAATCAGAAGGAATTTTGGAATGTTACCAGTTATTCCCCATATTAAGCAGAGCAAATATCTCTGGAAAATGTACTCTATCTAAATCCTGAAGGAACTTTTAAAGTATATGCATTTTAGGTGCTGCATCTAGCAGATGACTGTCATTCAGAGGTGAGACACTGGTGACAGAAACTAAGTATCATCAGGTTGGATGGTATCAGAAAAGTTCATCTGCTCAGCAAGCAACTGTGGATGTCTTAGTAAATAACAAGTAGTGAGGTCTAATGGACAAGAGGAGCATAGGTTCCTAGACAGGAGCACAGTATCCACTAGTACTGGGGATTTTAAACCCCAATCTGGCTACACAAGCAAGGAAGATGTACACAAGACGGTACACTCTCAGGCAACCATGGCTCAGATCATTTTACTGTGTCTTCTCCCATCACCCTTCCTGGCTTGCCACCATCTAGACTATTGGGGCTGGATTCACAAAAGGACTTAGGCACTTAACTGCCACTTTAGGTGCCTAAATCCCAGAATCAGGTCCCATTAGGATTCACAGTCCCTGCTCAGCTGCTACTGACTCCCATAGGTGCCTAAAATCAGGCAGTACCTACATTTTTGCAATAGAAGTTCCCTAAGTGCCTACGTTTCTGCATGGGCACTGCAACCTCATGTCAGGCATCTGGAAACCCAAGCGTCAGAGCAATACATGAACCAGGGGACAATGGTTGTTCCTCTGCCTAACTCACCTGCAAGGTCTGATCCAGTAGGTGTGTTGGGGAGCAATAAAATACCTAGGCCCTAAACTGAATAAAGCACCTGAAAATGAAACAGACAAAATTACTGACAAAGCTTTTTAATGACTGACAAGCATGATGCTCAATTTTGAGCAAAAAGCCTCCTGAAAACCCATATTTGGAAAAGATAAGAATATGCTGACGTGAGTCATGTTGTTCCCCATCACTTTCCCATCAATTAAAAAATAAAGGCTATATTAATGAATGATGAACTATGATATTAATATATGAAGAAAATTGCTGAATGGTAGAAAATAAGGGTTACATTTTTCTTGTTTAATGTTGATGTAAAGTTAATGATTTATAATAGCATAGAATGAAAAATGAAAAACAAATTTATGAGAGTTTGGATAAATATATAACTGGGTATGTGTTATGTTGATAGGAGGAAAGCTAATGAATATGTATTGTGGAAAGGTATCAGAAACCAAGTGAACAAGGGGCACAAGCTGGAAAATACAAGACCAGAGACTGAGATGACCTTCACGACCAGAAGAGCTTCCCAGTACCCTGGAACTCAGTAACATGGGCCCCTGCCTGTGCTGTCGTATCTATTTATTATCTGTCATATATATGATCAGAAATGATAAGTGCCAATGATTCCATCTGAAAATTTATAAATAAAGGCAAAAATTGATTAAGCCTAAGTTGGGTGGATCAATGCCTCACTTTCCAACCTTACAGACGTCGCTGAGCCCGATAGGTGAGCTTACACAAAATCCCAAGGAAGCAAGAGGATGCGCATGTGGCCTCCTTGGATGTTCTCTCTCCTTCCCCCAGATTGCATTGGGCTGGAGGCAGGGGTGAAAGTGGGCCCATACCCACCCTGACCAGTCCATTGCCTCCTGGTGGCGGCCTCATTCTATGTCAAAACCTACCTATATGTGGGTGCTGGCACAGATAGTGGGGGTTCTCAGCCATCTTAGCAGCCTCCAAGATATACGGGAAGATTGTCATCTTCTTACCATCTGAGGCTGCCACCCAAGAGGCAGAGGAGAAAGGCATCTCAGTGGGGGGCCTCTTTGTCCCTTTTGAGCCCCTGGGCATATGGGTGATTTGATCTCTGTCCCGTTCATCCTCCCCATCTCTGCCCTTCTCCTTCTTCTCTCCACCTTAGGAAAGCTGGTATCCACCATCAGCCCTCTCCCATTGGGCTAAAAGGACCCCACCCTCCATCACATCCTCTTGTTCCACCGGCAGGTTACCATCCAGCTGCCCACAGCAGTAAATGGCGGGGTGAGCTTGTCCATCCTGGTTCCTTACCAGCGCATCCTGTGTCAGGTCCATTATTTGTTGGGGGAGGTTAGGTGCTTGTTCTGCTGGGCTTTGGTGCATGTCCAGAGGCACTGTCCCTTGGCCCAGCAAGGAGGGATGCCAGATACCCCCAAAGCTCAGGGGGTCTTTGCTGGTGACGCTATGTGCCCAGTTCCCCTCCTCCTCCACCAGCTGACAATCCTTGGGGGAGCACCAGGGATAGCCGCCCCCCTCCCCTGTGGCACCCAGCTGAGCAGACTTGAACCTATTGCTGATAAAAGCCATTTGGCAGGGACCACGGAGGAGGGAGTGGTTGTGCCATCAGAGATCCCGGGAGAAGGCCCATCTCAGGAGGAGTCCACTGCACCCTCTACTGCCCCATCCCTGCCTCCCCAAGTCCCAATCCTATTGCTCTTGCCCCTCTGGCCAGCCATCCAGTGACACCACGGAGAGCTGGGTACTAGTTACGGGGGGTAAAGCACAGCCGGTATAAGTCTCAGGCCCAGTACCTCCCCCTTGAGGAAGAGGAGGAGGCCTCCTGTAAGGCATCTAGTTGGGCCGCCACTGGGGCTGCTTCCACGGTCCCTGAGAAAGTCCAACCTGTGGAGCTAGCCGGGGAGACAAAGTCCCTTATGGAAGAGGCATTTCTGTCATCTGTTCCTCCCCATTGGTGCCGATATGGAACTCGTCTCAGTCGCTAATGGGGAGGACCCTCTTATGGCAGGCTGGGTCCTCCAAGCAATCCTCTGGGAGAGTGAGGCCCTGGGTCTGACCCCTGTAGCTCAGTGGGAGGACAACCCACAGCCAGCAGACTTTGATATGGGCACCGAGTCTATCATGGTGCCACATCCTCCTTCCCCCATTTCCTGGTCTACTGTCCAAATACTGCCCCTGCTCTAGTTTGTGGGGCACCCCTGTCCTTTCCATCTGCTCCACTGCAGGATAAGTTGCGTCAGTTCCTGGCAGACACACGTGGCTCCAGGGAAAGGTGCAGTTTGCTCTCCAGTAATGGGGGGATTTTAATCTCTTTCTCCAGACCTTAAGGGCCTTGATGGGGGAAAGGAGGGGGACCAGGAAATAGGATTCTGCAGCCTACAAGTGGGTCCACTGCTTCCGTGATTCACTGGTCACCTTTGGGATCCACCATGGGTTGCTATGTGGCTGTGCAGGGCAGTGGTGTTTCCCAGCTGTTGCAATCCTCAATCCTTCCCCCCACCCTGTGATGAGACCAACTACCTTCTCCTCACTCAACATCAGAGGTTGTAGGGTGAGTCTCCGCAGGTGCCAGGTACTCTCCTTCCTTCAGACAGGGGGTATACTCTGTTATCTTCCTGCAGGAGACTTACACCAATCTAGCCACCGAAGCCGGCTTGCAGCTGGAGTGATGGGATGGGATGTACTTCAGCTACCTCACCATGCTTTCAGGTGAGGTGGCCACCATGTTCTCCCCGGACATACAGCCTGAGGTGCTGTGGTTTGCAAAGGTCATGCTGGGATGCCTGCTGTACCTCCAAGTCTGTGTGGAGGGGCTGACATTCAGTCTGGTTAACTTCTATGCCCCAATAACGGGCCTGGAGCAGGTGCATTTCTATCAGCAGTCATCCTGCATCATCACAAATGCCTGGTCCTGGGCAGGGATTTTAACATCACCCTGGACACAAGAGACCACCTTGGGATAGAGAAATGCCAGGCCACCACAGATGTCCTCAAGGAGATTGTCAACCATCAGCCCCTGGTGGAAGTCTGGCGCTACCACCACCCAGATGACTCCACTGCCTTCATTTTTGTCCAGGAGGACACTCAGTCGAGCCACTCCTGGTTGGACTGTATTTACATTTCTCAATTTCACATTTTGTAGGCCCACTCCTCCAGCATCAGGATGGCCCCATTCTTAGACCACCACATGGTGGCCATGACAGGCTTGCTCACACCCAAGAGGCTGGGGCTGGCTGTCAGAAACTGAGAAGTGGTTGGTCAGGCCTAGTGGCTGAAGCAGCGGTGTTCAAGCCTATTGGTCAGGCTGGGGATTGGAGCCAGGGGTCAGAGCAGGAATCAAGAATAGGATGAGAACACGGCAAAGGCAGGAGCAGAAAGAGGCTAGGGCTGGAATGGAGCAGGAGCAGTCAGTCAGAACCACCAAGAGCAGGGTTGCCAACCTTCCAGGATTGTCCTGGTGTCTCCAGGAATTAAAGATTACTCTTTAATTAAAGATTATGTCATGTGATGGAACCTCCAGGAATACATCCAACCAAAATTGGCAACCCTAACCAAGAGGCAGAGGATACTCCCAGCAAGGTAATGACATTGAGCAGACTGGAGTGGCTGCTCTCATTGGGAGCCTATATCCCTGGCCCTGCAGGGATCACCTGGTTAGACCTGGGCCCGGGGATTGACTGAGCCCTTGTTAATTGATGTGGAGCCCTAGGGTAATCAAGCTCAGAGCAGTAGCATAGCTAGGATAGGAAAACTGGATGGGCCCTGATTTTCAGGTGGGTGGGCAATGATGGGGGAGAGAAAAGGGGGAGCAGGAGTGAGGAGGGCCCACCTGCCCCCAACCCTTCCAGCCAGCCCTCACTGCTCAGCAGGCACCCGAAGATGAGACTGGCTGGGGCACACAGGCTCCGGGGCACACCCATGGGGCAGAGTAGGGCCCCACGAGGGCTCGAGCTCAGCCTGCCCCTCCCAACCCCGGCTCGGTGTCCGTCCACCCAGCTGCGTCCTTCTCCTGCAGGCGCCGCATGCAGCTGCCCCAGTCTCTGGCCCCAGCACTAGCCCCACAGCCCATTGAAGGATATGGGCTTCATGGCACCTGACTGGGAGTTCTGGCTGGCCTAACAGAGGCATGCATTTCCCTCAGCAAAGAGGTGGTGGGTTGTGGGGGAGGTAAGTGCCCGGCTGTCCTTCCGTGACTATGCCTAGGGGGCTAGTTGGAGAAGGGACAAGACAGTTGGAGTGAGATTTTTGGAGCTGTAGAGGTGTCTGGGCACTCTCCCTGGGGATCCATCCCTCTGCAGAAATTGTCAGGAGAAGCAGAGTGAGCTCTGGACTTTCGATGACCATTGGGTCCAGGCACCTTCATTCAATCCTGCATTCAGCTCCTTTGGGAGATGGATCACAGCTCCCTCTTCTTCTACACACTGGCAAAAATGAGAGGTGCCAAAAAGCATATCACCTGTGTCCTGGTGGAGGACGTCACCCTTCTCACAGATCCGGTGGAGATGCAGGGAAGAGCCAGAGCCTTCTACACCAGCCTCTTCTCCTCAGATCCAACCAACGCCAATACCTACAGAGTCCTGTGGGATAACTCCTTACAGTCAGCACAAGCAACCGGGTCTGTCTAGAGCAACCTCTCCTTCTGCCCAAGTTCTAGGAAAACCTCCATCTGATGCCCACCAACAAATATCCAGGCATCAAAGAGCTGACTGTGGAGTTTTATTGGGCATTCTGGGATGTCCTCAGCCTGAACCTTGCAACTATCTGGGCCAAGTCCTTGGGAAGTGAGATGCTCCCCTGCCATGCAGGTGGGCCATGCTCGCCCTGCTGCCTAAGAAGAGGGACCTCCACAACCTAAGGAATTGGGGCCCAGTTTTGCTGCTCAGCATGGACTACAAGGTCATAGCAAAAGCCATCTCACCACAGCTGGGGTCTGTGCTGGTGAACGTGATCCACCCTGACTAGATCTACACCATCCTGGCTGGACCATCTTCGATAACCTCTATCTGGTCTGGGATCTACACCACCTAATGTGTAGGGATGGTCTGTCACTTGCCCTCCTGTCCCTGGACCAGAAGCAGGCATTTGATCATGGGTATCTCATGGCCACTTCGCAGGCATTTGGCTTTGGGCCCCATTTCATGGGGTTTTTCTGGTGCTGTGGAATGTCTGGGCAAGCTCAAATAGGCAATGCCCACACCTGTCACCTTTGGTCCAGGGGTACATACGTCAGAGCTGCCCATTTTCTGGCCAGATGTATACCTCTGTTATTGAGACCTTTCTCCAACTCCTCCACAAGAGGATGACGGGGTTGGTGCATCAAGAGCCAGCCTTGAGGATAGTCCTGTCAGCATATGCCAACAGCATGCTCCTTGTGCCCAGGACATGGGAGAGCTATGGTGCAGGCAGAGGCTTGCCAAACCATCTATTCAGCATCCTCCTCTGCCCAAGTCAACTAGATGAAAAGCTTTGGCCTGATGGTCAGGGACAAGTAGCAGGTGGGCTCCCACCCACACTCTGTGCCATCTGATCTACTGCTCTATTTGTGTGTCTACTGCTCTATTTGGGTGTCTACCTTTCTGCCACCAATCCCTCTCCACTGGAGAATTGGAACGATGTAGAGGCCAGGATGTCTGACCAACCGTGGAGGTGGAAGTGGCTACACTGGAGCCTTTCCCTTCGGGAGAAGGTGCTGGTGCTCAACCACCCAGTTCTGTCCGTGCTCTGACACCGGTTCAACACCCTGAGCCAGCCGTTGGGGACCCTGGCCAGCCTTCAAAAAAAGATTCTGGAGTTCTTCTGGCCAGAGCTGCACTGGCTCTCTGTGAGTGTCCTGAGCCTCCTTCTAGGGGCGGGAAGACAAGGCCTGGTCTCCCATCTTCAGGCCCTGCAGAGATTCCTTTACAGGTAGTCAGGCATGGAGCTGCCTCTGAGGGCTCTGATACAACTGGCAGCTCTTTTATCTTCACCTGAGAGGTCTTTCCCGAGACCTCTGAGATGCCAGTCTTTTACCAGGACCTCCTCAGGACCTGGAAGCTAGTATCAGCGACCAGGTCTGTAGTGGCCACCAAGGGGGAGGACCTCCTCACAGAATCCCTGCTACACAACTCCCATCTCCATGTGCAAGTGGTGGAGCCCCACTTGGTGCACCAAAGGATGGACCTGGCTGGTGTCACCAGAATCTGAGACTTCTGGACCATGATCTCAGGGACTGGGCCATGTGCATGGGACTGCTCACCCTCCATGTCCCTGTTGTGTGCTCCAAGAGGTGAGGAACACCTGGCCTCCAGCTTCACTTGCTTTTCTCAAGGTGGGAGGATGCTCCCCGCCCCCAGCTCACCCCTCCGGAATTCATCATCAGGCCCCTGCCCAGTGAGCCTCCCTGACTACCCCCGACAACCACATGAGTCAGCTGAATGCCATCCAGTCATTCCTTCTGTGAACCATACCCAAAAAACTCCCACACACTCTCGTGCTTCATACCATCTACTTCTTTGCCTTCATGTCCCACCCTGACACCAAGTGGCAGGACCTTATCTGATCACAACTCTGGGCAGAGTTCCCCTGGGCCGTGTCCACTGACTCCTTAGATGCCTTTGTGGACTGGTGGGCAATGTCGGGGGTTCTCTGCATAAGTGTCCCCTTCTGGTTCCCTGATTTTCAACCTTTAATATCACTCCTATTCCTGTTTTCTCCTTTTGTCCCCAGCAATCAATTGTAGCCTAGACTTAGTGGTTCTTCCCCCTTTATTGAGGCTTGTCTTTAGCTATAGGCAGGCCCAGACCCACCTGTCCCAGTACTACAAATACTACACACCATCCAACTTCCGCAACAAATAAGGTCTTATATGGCCTCCTTCAGGGCACAACCCTGATTCATCCCCTGATTCATCCCGGGGGCAGCGTGAAAAAATAGTATATGGTTATATAATGAAAGACTGAATCATAATGCATATGCATTGCATAGGCAGCCTTGATTCTGGTACTTCCTAACTGTTAAGAGCTTGATTTTGCAAACTTAATAGTGTTCTTTTAACAGAGTTTTTTGCATGTAATAATATAGATATCATTGCTCTAGGTGCAGTTATGGGTAATGAATGCTATTGGGTGCTGATATATATCAATGATCCTGTCTGGAAGTGCTAGCAGAGCCCCTCTCCAGCCAATAGAATGAAGGATTTTGGAGGGTACAAGAGGAATGTGTTGGGATACCAACTGAAAATCCAACATCTGAACTGGTATGCTGCTGAGTGTGTATTTCTGGGGGAGGGGTGTTAAGTAGTTAATGCTGCTGATTTATATGGCTCCAGTCCAGGACAAAACTGCTACCTCACACTCTTCTCAGGCGGTGGAGTGAGACCACTTAGAAGCAGCAAAGGGAGTCTGGGGATCCAATCCCATATCAGAACTCAATGAACCTACAGATCTGATTAACTCCTTAGAGGAAAATGCATAATTTAACATGTTTGGGGGGAAATAACTAAGTAAAGAATTAGGCACATGTACACGGGAAAAGTGGACCTATGCCCTAGTTTTCACTGACAGACCTGCGGGTGGCTATATTACAACAGAAAAACTTCAAAAACAGACTCCAACGAGAGACTGCTGAGCTGGAATTGATATGCAAACTAGACACAATCAACAAAGGATTGAATAAGGACTGGGAATGGCTGAGCCATTACAAACATTGAATCTATCGCCCCTTGTAAGTATTCTCACACTTCTTATCAACATGTCTGTACTGGGCTAGCTTGATTATCACTTCAAAACTTTTTTTTCTCTTTCTTAATTGGCCTCTCAGAGTTGGTAAGACAATTCCCACCTGTTCATGCTCTCTGTATGTGTGTATATATATCTCCTCAATATATGTTCCATTCTATATGCATCCGAAGAAGTGGGCTGTAGTCCACGAAAGCTTATGCTCTAATAAATTTGTTAGTCTCTAAGGTGCCACAAGTACTCCTGTTCTTTTTGCTAGTTTTCACTGAAGATAAATAATTTTGAAGGTGTGAGTCCATTTCTGCTTTTCAAATGGACAAAATTAGTTAGGACAATTTTCAGGAATGAGAAGAGGTACTTTTTTCCCCAAGGCCTATAACCTGAGAAAAGCTGGCTTGTTTAATTTTAAACTTTAGGGGTGACATTCTGGCTCCACTGAATTCAGCAGGAGTTTTGTCATTGACTACAGTGGAGCCCTATGACTGTGTTTGTGAATTTTCATGGGATGCCATGACTTTAATCTGAGCAGATACCACTCTTGCTCATGATGGAGAGGCAGCTGGGCCAAATCTGAATGGCGTTGAGACACTCTTTCCTCTACCCCCCCCCCCCCCCCGTGTACACAGATTTGGGGTTTGAGCATTTAAGTGTCATGTTTTTAAGTTTTTCGCTACAGACATGAGGGCTAGAAACTTTTTTAATGAAATCTGAGATTCTAATGAATCCACAGGACCCCACGAGCTGAGGCTTTAAGACAAATACAAATATAACTAGACTTATGAAAAAAAATCATAAGAGTTGGTAGCACTGTAGGTGGGAGATGAGGCTCTGAGCAGGTCTGCCTGGGATGGGAGTATAACCGTGGGAACAACAGTCCTGAACACCAGCTGGGAACCATTTCTTTACTTTGACTTCTGCCCCACAGTGGAGCCCATTTTAAGTGATAGTGAGGATGCCAAGGAGGGTAACGAATGGCTCCCACCTTCCCCAGCAGGCACTGTCTACAAGCAGATGGTCTTGACAAGGTATCACCAGTAATGCTACGACACCTTGGTAAGAAGAGCATAAAATGGCTGTTAATTTTCATATCCAAGAGAACAAGAGATCTAAGATATGGCAGAAAGTTAAGGTGGTAGCTATACCAACACCAAGAAAAGGCCATTTCCTTCCATATAGCTCCTATCCAATACCACTTCTGAGCTGTGTTTAAAAATCCTAGAGTGACTAATTCTGCAAAGAATCATGCCCACAGTAGAGCAGGCTCTGACTGATGACCAGGCAGGCTTCAGATCTTATAGGAGCACTTGTGACCAAGTTCTTGCTCTTAGCACCCATAAAGAAAATAGTTTCCAACAGAAAGAGAAGACAGGGGCTGTGTTTCTTGACTTGATGGGAGCATATGATACCACCTGGCACACAGCTGTGCTGGTCAAGTGGTCTTTGATGTTACCTCCATGTATTGTTATGGCTACAGAAACGATGCTTTGAAACAGACAATTCCAAGAAATACTAGGCGATTAATTGAGCATTTGGAGGACCCAGCAGAATGGATTCCCTTAGGGATGGGTTCTTGCTCAAACATTTTTAAACATATTTACAGATTATCTACCTCCAATAATTTCAAGGCCATTCAAGTATGCAGATGACATCTGCCTAGCTTCAGGAGACAGAGACTTCAAAAAAAAACTGAGGGTGACCTGCACCAGTCATGTCAGACATCAATAGCTATTGCAAGAAGTGGAGACTTAAGCCCAGTGTGTCAAAGACAGTGTTAAGTATCAGGGGGTAGCCATGTTAATCTGTATCCACAAAAACAACAAGGAGTCCGGTGGCACCTTAAAGACTTATGCTCAAATAAAGCCGTTAGTCTTTAAGGTGCCACCGGACTCCTTGTTGTTTTTTTAAAGACAGTGGTGTCATGTTTCCATCTCAATCACACCAACACTTCACAAGAGCTCAACATCTTCTTGAATGGAAAACAACTAGCACATGGCCGAGAGCCACTAGGAGTAATTAGGAGTAACTCTAAGGGTACGTCTACACTTACAAGAGGGTCCAGCGGCAGGCAATCGATGTTTTGGGATTGATTTATCGCGTCTGGTTTAGACGCGATAAATCGATCCTGGATCGATCCCGGAAGTGCTCGCCGTCGACGCCGGTACTCCAGCTTGGCGAGAGGAGTACGCGGCATCGATGGGGGAGCCTCCGTGCCGCGTCTGGATCCGCGGTAAGTTCGGACTAAGGTGCTTCGAATTCAGCTACGTTATTAACGTAGCTGAATTTGTGTACCTTAGTCCGAAGTGGGGCGTTAGTGGGGACCAGGCCTAACTTACACACTTACCTACAAGGACCCCTCACTAAGGTGGCTCAAAAGACAAAGAACAGAAATGGCCTCCTAAATAAGCCTGTGGGCTCAACTTGAGCAGCTAACATGCAAACACAGCACTAGCGCTCTGATACTCACATGGAAAATACTGTGCTCCTCTGTAATTAACCTCTTCCCATCCAAAGCTAGTTGATGTATAACTGAATCAAATGATGAGAATAACAGAGGCTATTTTATAAACACTGATGGCTACCAGTCCTCTCTAATATGCCTCCTCCTAACATCAGGCATTATATTGCAGCAAAGAACCTCCTTGACAAATTCCAGGAGACGACACAACTGCCACTTTCCAGAAGATATGTGGGAAGTGCCTTGCCACCGACTCATGAGTAGAAGACCAATCTGGACTATGTGACCGACCGTGTCCATGGTAGATGCTGTCATATTGTGGCGAGCAGAACGGCAATGAGCTTCCTCATCACTCAGCTTGAGGAGAGACTGCCAGGCTTCAAGCAGCCGTGCTATCTCTAGTGCAAGCTCAAGCAGATCAGATGTAGGGTGGGGAGGTGTGTGGCAAATGACCACAGCCGGGGTGGGTCTCAGGAACAGCCGTCAGTGGAGCTGCAGTGCAGCTGAGGATGCTGCACACCTACTGAATGGCTGATCATTTTGTGCTGTTCTATCAGGAGGACTTTCCAGACTCCACACTGCTAATCCTGAGGCTACTGAATGACTAAAATGTGTGATGCCTTCTTCAGCCCTTTGACTTTTGTTAATGTATACGTCTCTCTTTTATCTCCCTACTTTATATTTTGGACTTTGAACTTTTTTCCATTTTTATTGTACCACTTGTGCACTTGCTAATACTATCTACATCAAACCTTCTCTCTCTCTCTCTCTCTCTCTCTCTCTCTCCTTTTGTCTCTCATTCATCCCTATCCCACCTAATGCCTACTGTCCCTCATTCCCTTTCCCCAGTGCATGCATAGTTTAATCAGCCCCTTCTTTATCTTGTTCCCTTCCTCCTCTCATTTCCCCTCACCTTTTCTCATCCCCAATCGTTTTAGTTCCTTCTCTTCCTCATTCCCTGCTCCTCTCTGACCCTTTCTTTTATTTTTTTTCTCCCTCCCTCTTCTCCCCTCTGATCATTCCCTCCCTCTGTTCCCCATGCATGGCTCAGACAGTCATTCTCCTTTGAGTCATCTCTCTCCCCAGATCCCCCCTTGCACTCCGATATCTCCCCCCCACACCCAGCTCTGACAGACGCACCCCCCACATGGAAGAGGGAAACACAGTGGGCCTCTTAGCTGGCAGGGCGTGTGACTGCCCGTGCGTCAGTAGTGTGCCGTGTTGTACAGGACACTATGTGCGTTTGCTCTAGTAGATGTGATGCTCCTGTGGGGCTGGAGCTCTTTGTAATGTAACTGTCCCTTTAAAAAAGGAGAAAGCTTCTCACACTCTACCTCTGGACAAAAGGCGCTGGGATCTGACTGCTTGACTCCAGTTCAAGAGACAGGGGAGACAGAGAGCACAGAAAGAAGGGGAAAGAGGAGACCCTGCCACAAAAGAGGTGAATGGGGGCAGGGATTGGAATTAGTGACACTGGGGAGGGAAAAGCTTTGGAGGGGAAAAGCTTTGGCTGAGTGATGCTGAAGATGCAGGGAACTGTGCGTGTCTGGATCCTAATTTTTTTGAATGGGAGTAATAACTCTAACTTGCTACTGTAGCTAGTAGGCAAGCTCAGGGTTTGCCTGTGCGAACTCAGAAACTACAAGCTACCTGCTTTGCTTGAACGTAAAGGCTTATTATGTATGTCAAAGGTATTGGATAGTGATATGTGGGGGATTGGAAGGATTTGCTACACTCTGTCTAGATGACAGTAGTATTATCAATTCCTGGGGGAGGGGGGGAATTAAACTTCACTTATAGACTTGTATGGAAACTTAAATTCTTTTTTTATGTAGAGATCCACAGTATACATTAAAGATTGTATGTTTTGTGTCAATATCTAGTACATAAAAATACAGGGTTCATTTCTTTGTGTAACTGAGCGTGAGTTCAAAGAAACTGTGAGAAAGGATGGCAAAGGTGCACTGAATAGGTATATTTCTTAATAGTATCAATCCTCTACAGTTTATTTATCTAAGATTATTTCAATTACACTTGTCTTCTATTTGGCATGTTTCTCTGTTCTGACTTTTTTAAATGAACGAGTTTTTTATTTATAAAATGAATGACAAAACTGAAGAAATTCTTGTGGTGTGCGAGGAATTTTTATTATCAAAAAGCAAATACAGATGTGCAAGAGCAGGAAAATACAGTTGTATAGGTACAGGAGATGAATGGGGAGTTAATGTGGGGAGGGAAAGGGTATAGATTCCAAGACTTAAGTTTTCTAGTGTGTTTATTATTTGTCCACAGCTTTGATATTCTTTAATGTAATTTTGTAGCATGGATTTAAACTCATTAAAGATCCCTTGTAAAAATGAACAGCTCATATTACTAATATCTTCTATTCTGGAGGCTGTAAGCAAAAGTATTTCTTGAGTAGAGAGTTCTACTATATCAAGGAGTATATTAAACAATTAGAATTACAAGTGATTTCTTGCAAGGCCCTAGTTTTTAGCAAGATTGTTTTGTTTAACTCATGTAATGCTAGTTTTCTGTTCCTGAAACAAATTTAAAAAAATTAAGTAACAATTTGCATTTAGTTTCAAGGGTTTGTCAGAAGTTTGTAAAATATTGGTGTAACCTGGATTGTTTTAAACACAACTCATATTACGGCTGGTTACATCTGAAATAACCATTTAATAAAATAATCCATATACTCTCTTTGATGAACTGCTGAGTTTTCTTTATATTCTGGTTCTAATTGGTCTCATACCATGTATAATTTATTTGCTTTGCTTTTATCAGATGTATAGTGTATAATGTATTATTGCATTCTCTCCAGAGATCTTAATGAAATAGCAAACCAGGGAACAGTCGTGATTTCGACATGCCTTTCCATGTGGAGGGGCTGGTAGCTATAATTGTATTCTATCTGGCAATCCTGTTTGTTGGAATATGGGCTGCCTGGAAAACCAAAAACAGTGGCAGCGATGGAGATCGCAGAGAAGCTATCATAGTCGGTGGAAGAGATATAGGCTTGCTAGTTGGTGGATTTACAATGACCGGTATGATAAACGCTCTTTTTTATACCTGAAACATAGCATCTCATTCTTTCTTTCATGTGAATAAAAGATATAGGCAATATTGTGTTTTGAATAATGCAAAGTGGAGAAAAGAAATCTTAATTTCAATGCACAGTCATGATTTAAGATGGATGATTTTTGTTTGTTTGATACTGTATTTGTTTAATGAATACATAAATATGCCAGGCATTTAAATAATCCTTATTATATTCTAAAGGGAGAATTAACTCTATTTATTTTACACTGATGCCGTATTAATCAGTAAAATAGAGACGTTTTGGGGCAGTAATTATTTTAAATAGAAGACTGAGTCATCAGAATTTTTCAGTGGAGTGAAGATACAGTTACTTTTATTATAGCATCCCAAACCTGTGGGTTAGAGATGTGTTTTAGGAGAGAAAAAACTTTAAATGCAGAAAGGAATGGGAAAATATGCTGCAGAAAGAGCATTTTTGATGCACTGGGCCAAATTTAATTCCATTGATTTCAATAGAATTACACAAGGATTATTTTGGCCTATTTTGCCAGAGTTTGGCAAAATGACTTAATATTGTACTGTGCATATTCATATTAGCGGACAGAGATTAGGAGAAGATTTGAGTATTACTTTCAATCATACCAGCGCAACCTCTGAGACTCAAAGGGGTGCACTGGAGTGTCTGGGAGAACCACTGGACTAACGGAAGACAATGGGGCTACTTGTGTGAGTAACTCTTCAGTAGTATGAGTAAAAGCATCACAATCTGGCCCTAAATTACAAGTGTTTTCATATATTCTATCTAATTTGTACAAAATTACATTGTATACAAACTGAACTGACGTCATCTATTTATTTAAACATATGTCATTTTGTTTTAGAATCATTCACATTTGTGATATTCCTAATGCAATTCCAACATGAAGTCCTTACACCTCCAATTTAGATTGATCAGATTCTATTGAAATTTCTTTCTTATGCTGTATTTCCAGCTTCAGAGTTAAGGAAGAGACTCATAAAAACTAAGAGCAAAATTCTGTGTTCCTTAATCAAGCAGAATTCCCACTGCCTGCAATAGGAATTTTGCTCACTTAAGGACTGCAGATTTGGTTGTAGAGCAGAAAAATTGTTCAGGATGTTGTTTAAAGCCAATGGATTCTGAATCAAGGCTAAAACTCTACTTCCCTCCCTCCACTGTTGTGTAGTGTAGTGTGTTCCTGTTGCCTGCTGAACTGTCACCTCTCCATTCAAAGGAGGCTAGATATCGCTGACTAACTCTGGTTGGAACTTATTCACCAAAATGAGGCACGTCACCAGTAGAAGTGACTGGAAGATGACGATTCCATTTTGTGGCAACTTCTGAAGTTTCAACATTTGTTTTACTTCCACCTTGGAATGAAACCAAAACCTCTCAAAAATTTTCAGGACAGGAGGGTGTGGGGAGGCTGATGGTTAGGGTTAGGCCTCCGCTGTGGGAGACCCACATACAAATCCCTGCTTTGCCTGATGAAAAACTCCGTTCTGAATCAGGCAGAGCAGGGACTTGAACCTAGGTCTATCACATCCCAGTCCTAATCACCAGGACACACACATCCTCCTGACACAGTGCCATTAGTATGAACACATTCCAAAGATTTTTCTCCCAAAACAAAGAAAGAACAAAAACAATTTTATTTTATTTTTGAAACCTTAAAAGTTGCTGCAAAACAGAATTGTCATCCTCTGATCATCTGTGCTGGTGATGTTTCCTGTATTCACACAGGATCCAGTCCTGATGTCTTTGTTCAGGTAAAAATCCCATGTATTTTAAAGTGTAAGGCTCGATCATCCAAAGACTGATGCACATGCTTAATTTTATGTGCTGTGAGTAGCCCCGCTGAAGTTAATGTGGGACTACCAACCGTGCATAAAGTTAATCCCATTCTAAGTTCAATGGCACTTCGCACAGTGCTCAAATGTACGTGTATTCATACATTTATGCAGAATCAGGGCCTAACTCTTGTTTGAATAGGGATGATTGGGCCACACAGTTTGTAAAGCAGGAATGAAAGGCAATTTTTAAATGTAAGATGATGATAATCAACCATAATATACACAAAACTGCCATGATACGCCTTGGTATTTTGATGTCTCCGAACAATGGGGGATTTTGATTTTTGGAGAGTATCTTGTGATATCCAGGCAGAATGAGTTAAAGGGAAGTATTTTAGTTTGAGCTTTGAAATTCCTGAATTTTAGGAATATTATTCCAACATAAATACATACCATTAATTCCCTTAATTGTTTAAATGCTAATTCAAAAACAAAGCCTGACATGTAAATGAGAACGTAAATGAAAAACTGCTTATTGAGCATCACAGCACACCCATAGCACAAACATGTGGCAACAAAAAAAACTTTAAAATTGTATTTATTAGAATAGGGCCCAATTCTGCTACCTTGACTCCTGCTGAGTAGTGCCTTACTCCACAAGTAGTACCACTGAAATCAAAGGAGTGACTCCTAGGGTAAGGTGTTACTCAACACGAGGGTGGCAGAACTGAGTACCTAGATTTTAATATCAAATTTATGGCCCAGTCCTGGAGTCCATGGGAATTTTTGGATTGAATTCAATGGGAGTAGGATCAGGCCCTTAGCTTTATTGACGTTTATTTTGTAAATAAGCATTTGGACAGTTTATAAAATATATACACCCAATGAATAATGTCAATGGGGAAAATCTAAATGGAGTTTTATGTTTCTTAAGAAACAGCTGTATTAAAAAGTAAATAATATGTTTTGACACAAAACGGTTCAAAGCTAAACATATCTGCTGTTCTCAAAATACAAAGAGTTAGAAGACTGAATTATGGTCAAATCACAAAATTTCATTTTAAACCTGAAATTGTTTAAGATGTATTGAAGAACAAATTAAGCCTTTAACTCATATATCATTTTATATGTATAAATTTGAATATGAACAAATTATTAGCATTTTATTTAGTAAAAAAAATTACCTCGGGGATGAGATCTGTGGCAAATTTCAGCCCACCATAAATGTTTATGGCTGTGATTAAACCCTGGGGGAAACCCTGGGAGTTGTTTAATCAAAATGCTGCCACAGCCTAACAATAATGCTCCAAATGGAGCCATGATAATAATGATCCTCGGACACTGTTCTTTATTTTAGTCAGAGAGAGCACTACATTTTCTTACATAATGAAAAATTATCAATATGATGCTTGTGTGATCCGTAACTTTGTTTTACAAAATCTCATTAGCTTGATAACAATTTGAGTGATAAGTCAGCAGATTGTTTTATAAAGAAATGCTAGCTGGTTTTCTATCTGCGTAACTACAAGAGAAATCCAATATTGTGATACGTGTTGACATGGAAGGATCATTTAATATGAATTTCTGTGTTTCTCATCTGAACTAAAAGCAGAATTTGAGTCCACATCATAATCTATAACATCGTAATCTATAACATAATCTATAACATTTCTCTTGGTGTACATTTAAAATGGAAAGTTGGTGTTGTCTGTATTTCATCCGAAGTGTAGGCAGATAAAAGATTAAAATAGTCTCCCATATGTGACTGACTCTGTAGATTACTAGTTTTTTATTCCCTGTGGCTGGCTTGTTTAAAAAAGGGAGATCACACAATAACTACATTAAAATAACTTTAAAAGTGGGGCTTAGCAAAGCTAAGTATCAGAAAATATACATCTAAGAATGAAATTTCATCCTTATGTCTTATTTACTTATTTATTATGACGTATGCATTCCCAAAAGGGCACCTTCCCAATGTTCTAGGTACTTACAACAGATGTTTAAAAGACAGTCTTGCAAATTAAAATATAATTAGAAGCCACTCCTCACCCCCAAATCCAGAAACTGACCAACCAAAAAATTAATACTGAACAATATTCCACTGTATCCTCAAATACCAGCCATTTCTCCTGAAAGCCTGGGAAAATAGATGAGCTCTGGAACATCCAGTGCAGATTAACCAATTTGGGCTATTTGTGATAAGAGTGGAAAGTCATGGTTCTTCCATGGAGAATGTCCTATCAACAGCCTCTCTCTCTTACCGACTGATCTTGCTCTTGCCCAAGCACCTGCCTTGATCATAGCTATGGCAATGAGAGAGGCAATACCCTAAGTGGGTATGAAATAGATTTCCTGAGTTCTGCACAGACCTCAGAGATCTGATTCTGGGGGCAGAACTCCCTGTTCATGCGGGGAGGTGGTGAGAGCTAACACCACCCCCACAATTCTTTGGTCTATTAAGGTCTATTAAGAGATCCTCAGGTACAACCAGGTCAAGAGATGCTCTGCACCATTGTTAGAACATTCTAAATATCAGAAAGAACAATACAATGATCTGTTATCTTATATATGCAACCATGTATGTACATGAGTATTACTGCATGAGCAGTTTTGTGAGGGAAGGAAACCGAAATGACCATGAAGTGAAGCCCAGATTATCCCATTAGAAATGTGTTAATATATTAGAAACAGCACCTCAGAATTTTTGTCTTACTCATATAGTATATGATAAAATAAAATAAAAATAAGAGTTCGGTCTGGTACTAAGGAAGCTGGTCAGTATTTCTGGGTGAAAAAGGCTGTGCTGGACAAAATAATCCCTTCTGTGCATTCAGAGCCCTGATATACATACTCCTATATGATTTATAGCAGGTATAAAATGCCTAAGCAGCATAGGAAGAGAAGTGGGTGTTCTGAAATGAGAAAGTCAGGGGTCCAGACCTGTTACTCCCCATCCCAAATTCAACCAATGCTTGGTGCAATTGATCTGACTCAGCCAACAAGTTATTCCAGCCTGGGACTTTGAGTACTGGGCACCACTCTACAGATTCTATGTCCACCTTCCCTAGTGAAGAAGGTAAAACATCCTTCCATCCACCTAAGCATTTTCAATGTAGACATTACAATCATGGTATCTAGGCACTTCAATCCCATTACTATATACTCTTTAACATACAGCTAGCAACACATATCACAGGCATGTCAGGACACTGGAAAACCAAACTAGACTGGACCATGTTTTCTCTAGCTTTTCCACCCATCCCTGTTAAGCAATACAAAAGCCTATAGTATGAGCAGTATGTCAGTGATTCTATAATATTGGGTCCTGGTGCCAGGGATCAGTAATGGGGTGAGTGCTCTTTCTATCTCTTGATATCTGGGCATGCATTATTATCATTGCCAGTGTCTGTGTATTGTGCAATAAATCTTGGCAAGCTACCAAGATGTCCACTGACAACAGCAGGATCACAGGGGGAAGGATTTGGCAATTCTTACCAGGAGCAGATCTTCCACTGCTGTCCCAAATATATCTCCTACAAAGATTTGCAGCTGAATACTGGACCAGGGCTGTGATTCTGAATGCAGAGTAGAAGATACTAATTATTTCTCTTTGTAGCCAGAACTCCACTGTTAGCTTTGTTCCTTAGCCTGTGGAAACGTACAAGATTTAGCTTCAACATTAAAAAACACACAAACTCACATTTTGTACCTGCTCGGTGATATTATTACAGAGAGTGTGGGGCGAATACTGTAAACAATCTCCCATAAAAGTTTATTAAAATTTTTAAATAAATTTGTTTCATCTGTGTTCACCCCCCACTTGTCTTTGCTTTCTTCAAATATTCTAACAAATTAGTTTATTGGCATGAATGTTTGTAGAAACAGTGACTGCTGACAGCATATTGCAGAATACTCAGAGAAAGTGAATTTCAAATCACAAGTTTTTACACTGGAAGTATGATTCTAAGAGTTACATTCCTTCTCATCTAATCAGGGAATAAGAACCAAATCTTGTGACCTCTGTGTCCAATCAAAACTGCGCAGGTTTTGCATTTCAAAAATCTAGCATTAGTAATGAACTGCCCATGAACAAACTACAGACCCAAACATTAATTCATAAATATTTTTCAGAGAGTATCTGTACAAATACATTAGAGAAAATCAAGCTCTATTTGCAGGCAATCTGCAAACAGGAAAAGAAATCATATTCACTGCAATTATTTGCTATGAATTATTTGCCCAGATCTAATTACAGTACACTTCTGTGTGTGAGATCTGCATTTGAGACTTAGTCTTGATCCTCAGCCTCCCAGGTCTGGCAATCTGCCACCAGAGACAGAATGAGTGCATTAGCTTCCAGTAGTTGGGAATATCACAAATATTGCAGTTCTTCCTGTGAATGAAAGCAGGACCTCTACATATAGCAAAACTCAGTTCAGGAATGTATCTTTAGAAACCTTCAATACAGATGAGACAAAGTCTAAAAATTTTGGTAGAAGGACATGCCCACCGTAGCTCTAATTTTTTTTAAATGGCATTTGAAGTACTGAAAATTGGCCAAATCTAGAGATTTTTTAACTTAGCTGGAGAGTGAAACTCAAGACATATTTTAAGGACCCTCATTGGTTAAACTCTTGTTAAATCTAAACGTTAAGAATTTTCTGAGTTGAGTTCAGCTTATAGTTATATGATAAATGTTGACCATCAAAATAGAGTTTATGTTTTCAGTTCTTCCTTCTCTTCTTTTTCAGCCACCTGGGTTGGAGGAGGCTATATCAACGGGACAGCAGAAGCTGTGTATGTCCCAGGCTACGGGCTGGCTTGGGCTCAGGCACCCATTGGCTATTCCCTTAGTCTGGTTTTAGGTAAGCAAAAATAAATTAGTCTTAAAATATACAGATGTTAAAATTGTTATTGGAATGCCCACAATTAGGGCCTGATGCAAAGGGCATTACCATTAATGGTGGTGCTTCCAGTGCCTTTAATGGGCTTTCAATTAGGCCCTTAGAAAGGAAACTAATGCATTACTAATTACTGGAAATAATTTGATATCTTAACTCACCAAGACTTCCTTTGACACCTAGAGGTTAACCCTTCTGAATGCACTAGAGGACTACTACAGTAATATAAAGCTTTTATTTTGAGTAAATTTTGTTTCTTTCAAATCTGTCAATGAAAGGTACTATATATGGCCCTCATCACCTTAATATTTGAGAACAATCTTGAATGTGTTTATCCTCACAATACTCCTTTGAGGCAGCAAAGTGCTATTATCAAGATTTTACAGGCAGAGAGCTGAGGCACAGAGGCTAAGTGATGTGCCCAAGGTCACATAGGAAAGCTGTGGCAGAGCAAGGAATTGAACTGAAGGTTCTCAACCCCTATGCTAATGCCCTAAACAGTGGACCTTCCTTCCCCTCAAATTCAGAATGAAAGCCAAAGTGATATACCAAAATTAGGAGGCTTACACTGAATGGCTGCTAGTATATAAGGTCTAAAGTATTGACAGTGTAATTGTTTGTTTTTTAAATACAGTACTTCTGACTTCATAAATATAGTCTTATTATATGTTGTTTTAAATGAACATAGTATATTTTATTTGCACAAAAGGGAGTTGGTCTGACATCACAATTCCTTTTTTTAATTAAAAAAAATCAGAAAGTAAAATTCATTGTAGAACAGGGGCTCTCAGATTTCTTCATAGGGTGGAGCACCACTTAATAAAGCTATTGTCTTGTGAACCACTTTCCTTCCCATGCACAATAGTATAGATTAACTCCTGACCGGTTTGTCATCATCTTATTATTTAACATGAGATCCCTGTATCAACTACAGCAATTGTTTAAATGGAAAAGTACTACCAGGAATGTATGTATTTATTTTTATCTCTTGGTAATGTGCTAAGTGTCCTTTCTGATAAAAATGGATCCCATTGTCTAGTTTGGCTCTTCACTTCATTCCCCCTCCCTTCTATTCTGTTCCTTTGTCTCCTGCTGATGCTTTTCTGCCTCTTTTCCTCATCTCTACCTATACATCCTTCCCCTGCCAGGTGGCTCCTTGCTCCCCCAAATATGCTTTCCAGTCATCTAACCCTGTTCATCTCTTAGACATAATGCTGGGTAAATTCCTTCCTTTCTCATGCTGGACATTCATGTCTGGCTTGTGGATACATCACCAAATAAAATTAGAGCAAAAAAACCAAAATTGCAGTCCTGTTCCAATATGTTGATCCCAAGCAAAGCACCTTTACATTAAATGAAAATGAACCACTCACAGCAGGCTGAATGCACTAAAGCACAGAGCCTTACACATCCATATTTTGTTTTTCATAACCAGACCATGTGTGTTAGTGTTGTGTGTATACATAGGGTAGAGGGGGGTAAATGATTTTCATTCATATTTATCCTGCTCTTTGAACCGCTGCTTTCTTTACATGGACAAATAAAACTTCCTTTTATGTTTAGAGGATATTTTAATTACATTTTACATTTCTTTAAAAATACAGTTCAACAGATACATTTACACCTGTTAAAAGCAGAAGTGTTTTACTGACTGTAAATACATTTCTCCACTAAAGTTGGCGTTTTTTGTTGTTTAATTTTTAGGTGGTCTATTTTTTGCAAAACCCATGCGTTCCAAAGGCTATGTGACAATGTTAGACCCGTTTCAACAGCTTTATGGAAAAAGAATGGGAGGGCTGCTGTTTATACCCGCTCTAATGGGAGAGATGTTTTGGGCCGCAGCCATCTTCTCTGCATTAGGTAAGGGATCAGCAGTAAAAACATTAGTTCACTATCCAGAGGGAGTTTTAAAAAATCAGAAATGCATAACAGAAGCACCAGTTCAAAACCAACCCCTGAACACAAAAACTACTTTAAAATGCGAATTACCCTGGCCAAACAGTTTTTAAAAGGACAGTTGTCTTGGTCTAGAGCAGTGGTTCCCAAACTGGGGTTCGTGAACCCCTGGGGGTTCGCAAAATGTTACAGAGGGTTCTCGGGAAAAAATTCCCTAATGGTGGACAGAGCTGTCACTAGGGACCCGGGGCAGCATGGGGCCAGCAGCCTGGAGCCCCTGGACTTCCAAGAGCTAAGCAGATCAAAGCAAGCACATCTATCACACTGAGGAGATATAAACTTCAAGACTCCTTATAAGAAATGGAACGGGAGGTGGATATTTTTTGCTGATTTTATAATTAAATAGGCAGCTAGTATTGTTTTTAAAATTATTATGAAGAACAAGTTTAAGCTTTGTTGTAACGTGCGTTGTTTGCCTGGACTGCTCAAGACCTGAATGCTTGTGTAGGAGGAACTCTGAGTTGGCTTCTTAAATACCTTCATGCTGTTTCACATCTGATACTCCTTGATGAAACATAGGAGCCTTGTCTTATAACAGGCTTATTCAAAGTGATACAAGCTACGAAAGTGAGATCTTGGAAGAGTGTTGCCATTTTCATAATGTAGTAAAAATACTGTAATGATAAATAATAATTAATAATAATTAGTGTGTCATAAAAACAAATTATATTTCCAAGATCACTGCTTTTATAATTTAAACTCAGGTAAAGGAGAAAATTCCTGGAAATATTCATTTTTAAGAGGGGGTTCGCGAGACACAACATTTTAGTGAAAGGGGTTCACAGATCGTTAAAGTTTGGGAACCACTGGTCTAGAGATACCCGATTATCAGAACCATGATTATCTCAGTATACTTTAAAGCATTTTGTTATTTTCAGCCACACAATTTTTGTTGAAAGCCTCAAGATCACAGCAACCAGGAGTAATAGCTGTCAAAGAAAGAGGATAGTCACATAACATTTTTGCTAGTGCATATAAATGCTATAATCCCTAGCAGTTGACCATTGTAGAAGTCCTAGCTGTAAAACAATTTCAACGGATCATAGAACATTGAAGCTGTGACTGATCAATGAACCTAAGTCTTGTTAAACTCTGAATGCATCTGTATTTGGAAAAATAAATAACATTCTTAGGTTTCAAAAATGATTCAGAGAACTAATGGTTCAGAAAAGGAAGAGTAATATTTGTATATAGAAAATCACACCTCCATTCTCCCATCCCTATTAGAGATTTGAATTTTGCTATCCCTTCAAAAATGGAGAAAACTCTTGAGTTAAATCACCATTAGTGGTCGTGATTCAAACCAAGTAACACACAGCGTGCACATATATAGTACTGCTTTACAGGACAATCTTTTTTTAAACAAAAAATAAAATTTCAAGCTTCTTTCCAACTGTGCTCTGATTAACTGCAAAGCACTGGGGAACTTGTTCTCCATAATTTCATCACAAGACCCTTAAGAATCTGAGAGCAAACTGCCTGCTGAGGTGATGGGAAGTGAATGACTCGAAGAACTTTCTGAGAATTTAAAATGTTCTTTCTTTTTGAATGAAGATCAATTGATTTTTGAGAAGGCTTTATGTTGTATTTCAAAGCAAGAAAGTAAGTATTGTGAATGCCTTTCTAGCATGTTATATTAACAAGTGATAATTAAAGACTCTAAAATGGAGAGATTTCCCCATTTTAGCTACTATTTGAACAAAGTCAACCATTTTGTGCTCCCAAATTTACTGGACCATTCTCCCCTATGAAGGTTATATCCACTATGGGGAATAAGTTTTGACTCTGAATTTCCTCATAGTTCTTCACTTGGGAGAAAGGGACAGGTCTGCAGCAGTCTAAGAAAGATATGTGGGTCCATCCCTGAACCTATGAATCTTGGAGGCTCTCTGAAGGCATCTGTGAAGAAACAGCATGCCTCCCACTAGCCCCCTGAAGCCCTAAGACAACACAGCTTCTGCAGGAGCTGTACTGCTAGGTCTTTCCCAACTATGGGTTCACACGGACCTTAGTGATTACATACAGGAGAGATGCCACACCTGCAAGTCATTGTGATGGTTTAAATTAAACATTCTGCAATTAGTGGGGGAAGGATTTTTAAAATGAATGATAAAAGATGCATTCATGTGACACTGTTGGGGTTTTTTGGTTGTTTTTTTTCATCTAAGGAAAATATACTAATTGCTTTATTGAGATTCACTGTTTGAATGAATGTTAAAGTTTTGTGCTGTAGAAATAAAGTGTATTTAATCAATACTACAAAAGCAATTAATTTCTAGAGTAATGTCCATACACACAACATCTGGAAACACAGGGGGCTGGCCACTTTGCCCCCACATAAGCAGCTCAAAGTGCACTTAAAGCAATTGAAGAAGGTGGATGGAGAATTCCACCTGGGCAGGGAAATTAGCCTCTGCTGTAAATCCAGTGGAAGTGTCTCTTCTTCCCCCTCTTATCCCAGCCATTCCTCCACCCTCCTCAGGAGCTCCAGGAGGTTTTCTGTCTCCCTGGGATGAGGCAGAATGCAGCTCCACACCGCTCCTTACTATCGACTGGATCTTAAAAGCAAAAAAACAGGCCAAAGAAAGCAAAGTACAGTTTTATTTTGCAGTGTGTGACATATCTTGAAACTGGCTTCTGAAAGGAGACTGAAGAAAGCAGAATAGCTAACGTCTTTTGTTTTCCCCTCCAGGTGCCACCATAAGTGTGATCATTGATATTGATGTCAATATTTCAGTGATTGTTTCTGCCCTGATTGCAATTATGTACACTCTGGTGGGTGGACTCTACTCAGTGGCCTATACTGATGTGGTTCAGCTCTTCTGCATCTTCCTGGGGCTGGTGAGCTTGCTCATTTATATTTTGTTGCTGTTGTTTTTTCCAAGCATAGTGGTCTTGCTCTGGAAAATGGGCCAAATCCAGAGGCCCAGAGCCCAGCCTAACTGACCGATTGGGAACTGAGTATGGTCACTGGGAGTGGGGAGAAGAAATCCTTCCCCTCACCATGCTGCGAGCAGTGTGGTTCTGCAGAGACATTACTTCAGCCTAGTGGCAGTATAAAGTAGCCTTCCACAGACCCAAAGAGCTTCTGCTCAAAGGAGGACTGGAAGATTCTCACAGCAGTGGATCTACACACCTGTCCTATAACCAACCAGTCCTGCCCCCTCTTCCTCATGCAAAGCCTCCACATCCAGCCTGCACAGCAGAACTGCTCCAGTTTGATTCCAGAGGGAGCTCGGTGAGCGCAGAGCTGCATTTGTGCCAGTGAGCCCATACACTGATGACATGTGGGAGTTTGAAGGAGGGACACAGGACTCTATTCTCTGGCTCATTCCATCCCTTTGAACCACTCAGGCAATGCCAAACCTCTTGTAACTCCTCAGCTGGGGATACACCTGGTATAGGGGAGTCCCAGCACATAGTCACCTCCCTCCCAGCAGCCTGTGGCACAGAGGGTGAAGAAGTGCAAGAGGGTGAGCAGCCAGAGGGAGAACTGCTCCAGAAATCCCCAGCTGGCATATGGTCCCTAGGGCACCATAGCCTTCAGGCACAGTTCAGAACAGTCTCTAGACTGTCCTAAACTATGCCAGGGTTTGGGATTAGGGCAGAGAATCATGGATCCATTACTGAATGTACTGAGAATCCCCTCCCCTTCTGTGTAGTTCAACATAAACTGGATGCAGCAAAGAATCTTCCCTTTAATCATTGTATGTGTGTATGGTACATACAACAGCTACATTAAACGAACATTATTAAGATTGAAAAGTCAAACATTCAATTCTTAGGAAACTCCAGAATTAAAGATACCTGTGAAACTTTAATTTGGCCCCCTTATGTGTATGTATTGCAGTACAGTCTTTAATTATCTGATCACATACTATTTTATCCCACATTAATCCTGCTTCATTTGGCTCTCCCTGTTTCTGTTCCTGTTCCTGTCTCCCAGTCCCAGTTTTCTTTGCCCATCCAATCCCATTCTCCCCACAACCCCACCTCCTAGTCCTAGTTTCCCTCTCCCATCCTGATGGCCTTCACTCCAGTTTCCACCCTCTAGTAGGCCCAGCTCTTGTTCCCTCTGCAGTCAAATCAGGTAACTTCCTCTTTTAAGATGCCTGATCCCAGCGGAGGCTAATGAGAACACAAGAGAGACAGGCTCCCTGTTCTCAGTTCAGGTGCCCAGACCTGGACTCAGCATAACTCACAGCACCCAAAGCGTCAATTGAAAGGAAGATGCTGTTCAGCTCTGGGCTGGAGCATGCCCAGTGTGGATAGAATCTTCAGAGATTTTAGTTCCTAAATCTAAGAAGATCCTACTGAGCATATGCAAATTGTGATTTTTCTAAAGCTTCGAACTTGACTAAATATGAGCAGAATGTCATGGGGATGGACAAGGCACATCCCTGTGGCAAACACCAGCCCCTCTTGCCAAATTTCAAGTGACTGCTCCAATAACAGGGACAAGCAGATGGTTTCATAGATTCATAGATTCTAGGACTGGAAGGGACCTCGAGAGGTCATCGAGTCCAGTCCCCTGCCCACATGGCAGGACCAAATACTGTCTAGACCATCCCTGATAGACATTTATCTAACCTACTCTTAAATATCTCCAGAGTTGGAGATTCCACAACCTCCCTAGGCATTTTCCTGAAGGGGACTCAGCTTTCAAAAGTTTGGGAAACACTGATTTATAGTATAATTCCCTCTTATCTGTATACATTTGGTTTTTATGTGTACCTACATTTTGTGCCAAACTTTCCACTGGCATAACTCCGTGGACTTCAGTGCTGTGGTGAATTAGCCACTGGGCCAATGGGGCCCATGCCCAGGGGCCATGGCCAATTGGGGAGTCCCTGGAAAAATGGGCACCCCTGCACAGGAGTGCCAAGCAGGCAGGCAGGGGTGAGCCCCTGCGCCCTAATCCCGTTTCCTTGGTAGGCGGGCAGAGTGGAGGGCAGGATAGCGGGGGTGGGGGGCTGCAGGCAGAAAGGGTGGAGAGGGGCCCCCACTTGCTCTGGCCCAGGGCCCCACAAACCCCTAATCCACCTCTGCTTCAGTGAAGTTACACCAACAGAGAATATGGTTCTCTTGTGATTAAACTTGGCATTTGAGCTAAAGCACATAGTAAGAAGAAAAATACTGAGTAAAATTTTTCATACAATAATTTCATAATTTTTACACAGACTGTTATACTCAATAAAATGTCACTCTTTGGTTATAGTGGATCAGTGTTCCTTTTGCAATGTCACATCCTGCAGTTAAAAACATTGGATTCACAGCTGCGCAGAAAGAGTCTTGGCTTGGATCCATTGAATCGCTTGATGTCTACTCATGGCTTGACAATTTCTTTTTACTGGTAAGTAATGGCTTGTATGAGAGAATAAAGCATTTAATCATTCATAGTGTATTGCCATGTGACGTGTAAATGTAAAGTGGCTAATTAAAAGTTGCCAGTAAACTGTGCATGGAGGTTTTTAACTTCTTCACTGCTGATGAATATACTAGCTATATCCTGATAGTCAATTGATTTCAATGAAATTTCAGTAGAATATGGCAGCAGAGCAGCTGAAGTGGAGGGCCATCAGCAAAGCAGTTAAATATTGTTTAGCTAAAAGAGTTGACCTAGTTAAAGGTAAAGAATAAAATAAGGATACGATTTAACAGATGGCATTCTTGCCGGAGGACTATATTGTAGGAGGCAATAAATACTAAATACAGCTGATTAAAGATGCTACAGTTGTAGGTGAGTTAGAAAACCCTGGATGGATGGATGGATGGACAGACAGATGCATGCCAGAGTGAAACTGAGTTTAATATTTTCAAAATCCATTTAATATAGGAACGGCTGGTAACTCCATGTATTCTTAAGGTTGCCCAACACTTTGCATTAGAACATCCTTCTTTTCAGTTGCTTATAACTTTGGACGTATAACTTCCCATTCCAGGTGAATGCCTCAGGCTGAATGAATTTATTTATTTATAAAATTTCAGCCAAAATGGTTCAGCTGTTTCTGAGAATGGATCTAGAAAATACATAGGGTTTTTTGCCTATGTTAAAAGATTCTGGCAACCTTTCTTTTGAGAAGTCAAGCGCCCCCATGCTTTAGAGCAGAAACTTGGAATTTGATGCCCTGTGTGCCAAGGATGTAACTTTTGCTATTCCTCTGAAAATCAGGCAAATTTGGCCAAGTTGGGGAAGGAGTAGAGGAATAGAATATATTACTGGTCTCTATTACTCTGTTAGCTCAAGGGGAAGAGGTCTGTTTGGTGGTTCTGAAGGTTCCAACCCTGTTGATGGCCCATGAGGGTATCAATATAGTGCCACATGACGGAATTTCTGTTTCTCCATTTGTTCTTTTTAAAAACATAGGAAGTTACATGCATAAATGCACAAAAAAAACCTGTGTTAAAAAAACACTATATTAAAACTGTAAAGCCAAACATGCAAAAAAATGAAGAAATGTCAGAATTAAGGTTGCCTGTGCAACAGTGTGTATGCATTATGATAACAGTTGTTAACTATATAATTACATACTACTTTTTCCACAGGACCCCTGCCACATTCAGTGCACAGGATGGATGGTGCTCAGTTAACGAGCAGCTGTTTAATATTTTGTTTTTTCTTTGTTCAATATGTGGCCCCCTTCCTTATATTTTGGACACTATTCAAACCCTGTTCTCAAGACAGACTTGACATTGCAACCTTAGTAATGTACTTTTAATGTAGATTTTTGTGTGTTGGTTTAAATTTACTCAAACATGATTCCTGTTATTCAACAAGATAGAAGAAGAGATGCACCATTTTTAAAAGAAAAAATATTGTTTCTCTACCATTATGATGGTTTGAAAGTTCTGTGCCACTGCTTTCTTAGACTTTCCATTGATATTACTTTGGCTGCATGGCTTAGAAGAATTATTTGAGGACTGGGTTGAAAGTACATAGTTGCATGGTTTGGAGGTCTAAAACATGTGTCAAGTACAGAGAAATGTTCATTTCAAATCCTACTGGTGCCTAAGATAGATTTTGTTGGCTTCAAGAGGGTGCTCTGTATGTCAATTTTCCATCTATGAAATTAGTTGATAATATTTCCTAATCTTTATTGTAAGGTTTAATTAGTATTTCTGATGCTCATTGAGATCTTTGGATGACTGGTGAAGTGCGAAGTATTAATAATAATTGTTCAAGGGAATGGCCTGCACAGAAAAGGAGAGATGTGGTTACACATCAAAAGATTTCAGTGTAATTTGAAAGAGTGAAAGTATTCAATTGTTATGGGTTGTGCCTGTTGAAATTTTCGATAGCATATATAATTGAGGTAGTAACAACACTGGATAGGAGCAGATTATTGGTGTTGCTTGTTACGGTCTATATAAATATATTTATATCAGAGAAACCCTCAGTAAACCAGAAATGATAGAATATTGTTTATTGTACTTGCAGATGTTGGGAGGAATCCCATGGCAAGCATATTTTCAGCGAGTTCTTTCTTCTTCATCTGCCACATATGCTCAAGTATTATCCTTTCTGGCTGCCTTTGGCTGTCTTGTGATGGCCCTTCCTGCGATACTCATTGGTGCAATAGGAGCATCAACAGGTAAATGACTGACCACAGTGAATATAACTATGGCTATCAGTGTGTGAAAACCCTTATAAAGTATATAATCCAGCCAGGTAATATCATTAAACTTCTCCTGATTTCCTTTACACAAGAATAGACCTGAATGTAATTGTAGAGAACATTCTTCTGACTCAAAGTATCCCACAGCTCAGTCTAATGATGTAAATATTTAATATATTTTGAATATACTCATGAACTACCTATTGTAAATGTATAAAACTACCTTCTATTGAATGGAATCAGAGCAAGTTAATTGTGTATGTCATAGATCTTATGCAAATACCATCTAACAGAGATTCTACTATTGTTCAAGTGGTACAACCCTATGCTATTACAGCTGGAATTTTGTCCCCATTGCTGCCATTATTTTGTCTCTCCTAGGTGTCAACAGACTTGGTACAATATTTTAGTTTGCGCTACATCCTGATATTAGCTATTTATTATTAATAATATAATTTGCATTTATATTGCCTAGGAGCCAGTCAATGATCATGGACCCATGTTGTTAGGCATTGTGCAAGCATAACAAAAAGATATTTCCTATTCCAAACACCTGGGCAGTGGCTATGTAGGTAAAGCCACCTGGTGATCAGCAATCAATGACACATATCCTGGGCCTTTCCTTCCTTCTACTCCAATTCAGCAACAGAATGGCAGGAAAGGTGGTTGCTCCTATTGTTGCACTGCTCTCTAGGGAAGTCTGAGGTCTTAATACACCATGCTGTCCTGCACAGGAGCTTGAGAAACACAGAGTTTCCTTACTTCTAGTTTTGGTCACGAGACACATAGTGCTGCCCCAAGGAAGTGGTCAATGCAGAAGAGTGATATGCAGCACCAACAGTCTGTTTTCTGTGATGCTGCTAATGATTGGGAGGAATTGGGGGCAGAAGACCTTTCGTATACAGGGCATCATGGGGATAATCCAGTGCACTGATTTCAAAGAGTCAGATGAGGGCAGCAGGCCATGTGGGCACCCAAAAGATTCCAGACAGTTGAAGGTTTGAGGGCCACTGCATCAGAACATAGCAACAAAAAAGGAAGGGGCCTTTCGGGTGCAGAGGTTAGTGGGGAAGACATTAGCACAACTTATTAGTTTCATTGTGAAATCAGCAAATTTAGCCAGGTATATTTGAAGTGTTCAGGCTGAAATGAGCCCACCCCTTCAACTGAACCTCAGGTGGTACAAACCCTCTGCAAAGCAGAACAGCTGGTTTATATTTGCTGCAACCAACTGAATTCAAATTGGCAAGGTTTGCATAGACTCAATGAGCATGAATGAACATGACAATATGCACTGGCTCACTGATTATTCACAAAGGCAAAGAAGTCAATATGTATCCTACACCATCAATTACATATATATGTATATATATTTGTATTACAGATTGGAACAAGACTATGTATGGTTTACCAGACCCCACAGAGAGGCAAGAAGCAGATATGATTTTACCAATTGTGCTTCAATATCTTTGTCCTGTCTATATTTCTTTCTTTGGCCTTGGTGCAGTATCTGCTGCTGTAATGTCATCAGCTGACTCTTCAATCTTATCAGCGAGTTCTATGTTTGCTCGAAACATTTACCAACTTTCATTTCGACAAAATGTGAGATTAAATTTCAATTTATTTTTGTAATGAAAAGGGCTTGGGGAGACTTTCAAAGTGACACTGTAAATTTTTCCATTTGTTTCTATCTCTAGTAAGATAAAATGTAACATTTCTCTTATTACAGTATATTAAATGAAGAAAATGAAAAATCATAGAAATCCTGGTGATTATGATTAATTACATAGGTGAAGAAGTAACATCTGATGAAACTGCATTTAGCTCTATTCATGATGTTACACTATACTTGAACAATTCCTAATTATTATTGTCAGTACAAGTTTTATTAAATCATTAACTATGAGACATTTTCAGAACACCGATTAACATAAAAAATGCTTAGAAATCATTTGACAAATTGAAATTGAGCAGAATGAACTATAGCTTAAAAGCCTGTCAGTGTAAATTAAGTGATATGTTCTCACATCAACAAATTGTTTAATGATGTGCTTATTTTTAAAATTCAGTTCTGTCAGTCTACTTTTGCTTGTGCCCTATATTAAACTATATTTCCCTAAAGCTGCAAAAATTTGGGGGTGACAGCCACGCCCCTTGAATTTTTTTCTTCTTACATGCTATATATCTTCCTAAATCTTTCACAATATCTGTTTATGAATCATGCAAAATCCTCTGATTTTTCAGAGTCTTATATATGATCTAGTCAAAATAAAAGTCATACATGCATTACTATGGAAAACTAACACTTTTTTCTTTTTTCTTAGGCTTCAGACAGAGAAATAATTTGGGTCATGCGAATCACTATTTTTGTCTTTGGAGCATCAGCAACAGCAATGGCTCTGCTAGCTAAGTCAGTTTATGGACTCTGGTATCTCAGTTCTGATCTTGTTTACATCATCATCTTCCCTCAACTCTTATGTGTGTTATTTATCAAAGGAACCAACACTTATGGTGCCATTGCAGGATATTTGTTTGGCCTCCTTCTCAGAATTACTGGAGGAGAACCATACCTCTACCTTCAGCCCTTGATTTTCTATCCTGGTTACTACGCAGATAAAAATCATATATACATCCAACGCTTCCCATTTAAAGCACTTGCTATGCTTACCTCCTTCTTCACTAATATTGCAGTCTCCTACCTAGCAAAATATTTATTTGAAAGCGGTTCTTTGCCACCAAAATTAGACTTCCTTGATGCTGTTGTTGCGAGGTACAGTCAAGAAAACATGGACAAAGCAACTCTTGTAAAAAGTGACAATATTATATTAAATGAACTTGCACCTGTGAACCCTCGGCGCAGTCTGACTCTGAACTCAACTTTCACAAATAAGGAGGCCTTCAGTGACATTGATTCAAGTCCAGAGCTATCCAATGCTGAAGATAACTTGGTGACCAACACAAAATGAAATTCTGCTTTCACATAAAATGCAGTGCAACAGGGTATCCCATCAAGAATGGTAAGAGGCATTTTAGCAGAAGAAAAACAGGGACCAGGAATAAAATGTCACTGCACAATTCTTTAAATCACTTCTATGAGAGTGGGAGCCTGTGAAATAAACTGTTGTATTTTATTATCAAACTTGTTGCATTGGGTTATAGAATATCAAACAAAGGATAAATTCAGCATCCCCCTTCCCCCATGCAAACAGATCTTGATACTACAGAATTTAATAAATATATAAACCACAAAATATACGTAACAGAAAACAGTGAAAACTATTTAGGTCAGCCAGTATATAAAGATACTTGACATTTGTCATCTGTGAGATTATGATATGGTCACTCTAAAATAATGAGCAGTCAATATTATATTGGCACAAATTGAAAAATATATGGTCATTACTGTAAATGATTCATTGCTAGTTATCAGGTTGCTTGAACAAGAAGTAATAATTAACAACCTTTCTTGCTTTTTCTTATAACAAATTTAGTAAAAATACATCCAGTATTTTATTATTTCTACTAAAGGAATTAAGTGTGTGATTAACAATAAGTTCCTTATAGGAGGGTTAAATGTATTATTCTTAAAAAAGGTTCAAAAAGATATCACTATTTTAAAGTGGTGTTATCTTATACAATATGCAAGATAACCTTAAATAAAGTATATTACTACAGATGCCTTTCCTTTCCAGCTCTGGGAGGCTGTCACCAATAGAGGATAAAAAACTTGTTTATAAAAAAAAAATAAAGCAATACATTGAGTTGAAAATTAAGCTCTGGGTGAAGTAATAGGAATTTATGCTTTCTAGAAGTAAATACAGTTTTGCAGTTGTGAGAAAAGAAACAATTTCTTCACTCAGTGTCAAAATGAATATTGGACATAAACAGCCTGCTGATATGGAAATGTAACAGTGCAGAGTCCATTAATAGTAAGGGGAGCCAAGAGGGCTGGATGGGAGATAGGGGTGGGAATCCTGTAGAAAATTTTGACTTTTCATCAACAAAACAAAACATTTTCAAACAGAAAATGCCATCTATTTTATGTGGGGGGTTGCTGTGAAAAGTCTAAATGTTCTATGGAAAGTGGACATGTGGAAAAATTCCCTTTGTTGAAAACCCAATTTTTATTGAAAAACAGTTTTGACAGAAAAATTTTGGGCAGCCATAGGTGTCAGCCTTCAAGGTCAGAGTAACTAATAGGAAAGGCTAATCCACACACCCAACAGGTGGCACAGTGATGCTTGTCAGCCAAAGGGCGTCTTCCTTTGTTAGGAGGGCTGCTATTGGTCAATCCCAATGCCTCTTTGGAACACTAGGATTGGTCAGCAGATGGATCAGCACCCATAAAAGGCAGCACCAGACTGAAGTTGGCCTCTTACTGCTCAGCCCCGTGGCACAGCAAACTAAGAACAAATAAAATTGCAGCCACTTGACCATATCTTAGATGTCTGTGTCTGTTCTCATTAGTACGGTCCTTCCCAATGGGAGGCGTAACAGCTAAATTGCTCTATAATGAAGAGTTATACTCCAGTAATTCTCCAATGATCCTTGTAAAATTAACAGATGACAGAAAAGTGTAAAACTGAAATTCATATTTCCTTATGATTTGATTACTGGTGACAGTTTCTTATTAACTTTCATGAAACTATGAATTATAGCAGAGAACAGAAAATGTAAGAATAAGTTTTGCTGCTAAAGGAAGAAGCCATCAACTTTTGCATTCAGTGTCAACAAAACTTTCACAAGGTTGATCCTTAAGTTTTTTTGCTCCTTTTGTGGAGTTTTAATTCTATATGTATATTATGTATGTACATAAAATTCATTTTAGAAATGTTAATGTTTTTCCAAAAGTCATATTTCAAAAATAACACTGCATCTCAGCTCTGAATGTGCACCTTATGAACTGCAGGGCTAGATTTAAAAGAAAAAAGTCAAGCTCTAAGGACTGTAGATCAAAACTAGATCTCCTTCAAATGCACACATGGCCCAATACACAATAGAAATGCCAAGTTTCTACTGTGTGAGTGAATGGAAGAGCAGATTCAGACCACTTAGCAGGCCAAAACCTGCTGCATGCAGAGTGACATTCTCCATTGGACCATATAGAAAGGAAAGGAGAAAAGTTGCTGGGGTTTGGCCAGTGGGTCTATGCAGGGAGGGTGCAAGGATGTTTTGCGCCTTAGGCGAAACTTCCACCTTGCGCCCCCCCCCCCCCCCTGCGGGAGCTCTCCGCCCTCCCGCGGTCCCCCGTCGCAGCTGCCCTCCCCCCGCGGCAGCTCCCCCCGGCCTGGAGAGCCTTGCGGCAGCTCCCCGCCCCAGCTCACCTCTGCTCCGCCTCCTCCCCGAGCACGCCCTCGCTGCTCCACTTCTCCCGCCTCCCAGGCTTGCGGCACCAATCAGCTGTTTGGCGCCGCAAGCCTGGGAGGGAGAGAAGCAGAAGCCCCACCCCCACTTACATGCTGCAGGCAGCCCTCCCCACGTCCCCCTGCCCCAGTTCCCTCCGTCTAAATGCCGACGACGACCGGGGCGGCCGAAGATCTGGCCGCCACCGAAGGACCCGAAATGCCGCCCCCCAAATGCTAGCGCCCTAGGCGACAGCCTAGGTCGCCTAATGGGTTGCACCGGCCCTGGGTCTATGCACAGCTCAGATCTGCTAGTCCAAAGCCCCCCATTAGCTGACACAGTGAACCATGCCTGTACCTGCATTCATAATGCAGGTGGCCTGTGCCCTAGTTCCAGGACGAGTATGAGGACTCTATCTGGCAACCATTTGTAAATGAACCATGCAAAGCCTTGATACTTTGGCTCTTTATAGGGGAAGCAGGGCCGGCTCCAGGCACCAGCTGGTGCTTGGGGGCGGCGGGTCCCTCAGTCCCTCTCGGAGGGAAGGACTGGCCGCCGAATTGCCACCGAAGAATGAAGCGGCGCAGAAAAGCAGCCGCCGAAGTGCCGCTGATCACAGCTTTTTTTTTTTTTCCTTCACTGCTTGGAGCGGCAAAAAAGCTAGAGCCGGCCCTGAGGGGAAGCCAGGATCTCACCCCTCAGGCTAAATCCTAACACCTTCCATGGACTTGGAAGGCCTGAACATAGCAGAACTACTGAAGATCTGCTGGTTCATGGGGACAACCTGCAGTGAAGCTGCACTGAGGGCAGGGCTGAGCAGAGGATGGAGATTCTATTTCACAAAGGATTTCAAGATTTTGAAAACTGGTTTTGTTCCAAATTGGAATGAAACCCAGCAACTTCTAAATTCTCAGCTAAAGGAAGTTACAAAAGAAAAAAGTTTGAATTGATTGAAACATTTTGCTTAGTCACAATCATTATTTCAATTTTGACTTTTTAAATTATACATTATAATACAGAATTTAAAAAATTCAAAATGAAGCATTGCTTCATAATAAAAATCAAAGTGTTTCATTCCAAAAATATTAAAACTTTTTATCTCCTAAGTGAAATTTCACTGAAACCAGCACAAATGTGTTTCAGTTTCAACAGCACTGCATTCACTGATGGAAAATGGTTCCATCAAAGTTTTCCCAACCAGTTCAAAATGGGGGATTCCACATCTGTTACTCTCTGAGTAGCATTATTCCATGGCATCACTATTGCAGTAGAGGGCAGAGGTTCTGGAACAATTTGTATAGTGGGGGCGCTGAGAGCCATTGAACCAAACTGTAAACCCTGGATATGATGGAAACCACTTCAAGCCAGGGGGTGCGGCAGCACCCCCAGCACCCCTAGTTCCAGCACCTATGGCAGAGGGGGAAGGACAGTCTGGGGTGTGGGCATTGGTTCCACAACTCTGCCAATCCACAGAACACACCTATATGCTTGCATAGAGGGGAGTTATAGAAACTGCAGAGGGACTGTACGGATGCTCTTCTTCAAGTGTGGGAAGATTCCAAGGTCCCCACAGAGAACTGTAGCATAATGCCTGTCTACAAGGCTTGATCTGCACTACAAACTTAGGCAGGTATAACTACATCTCTTAGGGGTATGGAAAATCCACACCCCTTAGCAACATAGTATACCAACCTACCCCCAGTGTAGACAGTGCTATGATGACAGGAGGGCTTCTCCCGTCGACATAGCTGCTGCCTCTCGGGGAGGTGGAGTACCTGTGTTGATGGGAGAAGTTCTCCTGTGCAGCTGCGCCACTGCAGCACTGTAAGTATAGACAAGCCCCAAGACTTCTTGCCTTAGTTCAGTGTATCTAACATTAGAGAACAAAGATGTGAATAAAAGTAAGGGCCATACCCGAACCTCGACTTTTGTGAAGAAAAACCCATTGACTTTCTGATTTCAGAGTAGCAGCCGTGTTAGTCTGTATCCGCAAAAAGAAGAACAGGAGTACTTATGGCACCTTAGAGACTAACAAATTTATTAGAGCATAAGCTTTCGTGGACTACAGCCCACGTGGTGCCACAAGTACTCCTGTTCTTCTTTTGACTTTCTGATGTTTCTTTCCTAGTTTTGTAGACAGTAGTGCTAAATCCTCTATACAATCAATAAGACCAAATTATGGAATAAGTTCATTTTCAGACACTGAGGTCATTATTTCTAGGCCTACCATTGTGGATAAAGTATTCTTATCATGATTGTAGGCTTTATTTTCATACTCTTAAAATTACTGTGGAAAACATGCTTATTTGGTAGGTTTGTAGAACTTTCTGCATGAGATTTGTTCATAACATCAAGCTTATTACATAGCCATGATGTCAAAAATGAATGCAAGTAATCTATGAACTATTATTATGTCTATAGCTGTCCACATAGGATATGTGTATTATAACTAAACTAATCTTATGTGAACCTGAACTGAATGTAAACTTTAAGTGAATCATGTATGGCAACAGTCAGATTTAGCCTTTTATTTTCATATAGTACAATAATTTAGGAATTAAAATATAAATATCACAGAAACAAAATTGTCGTTTATTTTGCCTTCTACCCGTTAAGCTCATTTGAACAAGTACAATGTGCAATTAGGCAGTAAGTTATTGTAAATCTGCTATTTAACAGGGTAGTATTTGTGGCTATTGTTATAAAATGTATATTTTTGTCTGTGTCAGAAATATTATATTAAAACTCTATACCTAGCAAGTCAAACGAGAACCATACTATAGATGTCTATGTTTTAACTGCATCAGTACTGTATTAAATAGTGCCCAGGTAATTCAGGAAAATATTGTCTAGTTTTGGCTCTGTTTTTGTCCATCTATTAAAAACAAATATAAATTTATTTTATTATCAAGCAGAGTAAATTGTGTTTGGTTTATATACACCATATAGTACCACAGAAATAAATCGTCCTACAACTGGAACACTGATAAAGACCCAGGCAATCTTCTGATCCTCACTTTATTTCACTTTACTTTGGCAGGGCCAGATTAAGGCATATGCACTATAAACCCAGGCCTAGGGCTCTGGTTCCTGCAGTCATGGGGTTACACCAGAATCTAATCTTTCATTTTTTAAGTAGCTTTCGATTCCTTGTGGTTGTAAAGGAAAGCTTGAAAACATGAACCCGATGAGGGTAACTAATGCCGTGTTATCTGCCTGATTCTGCAGACAGCCTGCAACCACAGCTCTGAAACATGTGACCTGCCCCATTCATCTTAACACAGTGTTAATTCCCAGAGCCATTGCTTTGAGGGGCCCTGCCAGCACCACTACATCAGAAGACTCTGTGTGTAGCAGGAAGAGAAGAGTGCAGTGGACTTGGCCTTCTCACCCAAGCAGAACTTCACTCTGCAACTGCTAGAAAAAGTATTAGGTGATCCTCCCGCTGCTGTCTCCCTTGCTCTAGAGGATGAGATGTCACTGCAACTGTCCCTGCTGTTGGCAGAGGGCAAAGGGGGTAACTCATGCCACTGTTCTGCCTCATTGAGAGAGGGACGGGCCAGCCACTGTCACACCGTGTGGCAAGTGGAGCCACAGCTTGGGAGGTGGAGCCACTGGAGTGCAGTGGGTCATGTTGTGTGCCTAGATGCCTGGATTACCTACATCCAGTCCTGGTAATCTGGAATCTGAGTCTGCTGTACTTACGCTGGAATCAGTGAGAAATTTGCCTAAGCAAGGACTGCAGGATTGGGCCCCATTTGTGGAAAGGTGAGCAAAAAGCCCGACAGTCTGAATGAAGTGAAATACAAAGTATTCTGTTGGGGTTCTTTTGTTTTTTAAAAGGAGGGTGGGGGGATTAAAACTGTTTCATCTTTTTTTTTTCAGTTTTACAAAGGTAGGTAGCAATAGTATCTCCATTTTACACATGAAGACACTAAATGATAGAGGGTCGGATTTTCAATAGCATTTAGGCACCTCTTACTCCCTTGGAAATCAATGGGAGTTAGGCACTTAAACTGCTTCGGCACTTCTAAAAATCCCACTAATTCCTATTGATTTCAAGGGGCATTTGGGACCTAACCTGCTTAGGCACTTCTGAAAATCCCAGTAGGCACCTATCTGCATCTCTAGGCAACTTTGAAAATGTGGTCCAGAGACACTGAGACTAAGATTAAGTCACTGATTTGTTCATCCAGCTTTTGGAAAATGTACAGGGTGCATCTGGATCACAGGCTGAAACAACTGGCTAGGATTACAAGAATGTTGGTACCCTGTATATATATTTCAATAATACAAACAATTAATTCAACCTACCGAGACAGAAATAGGAGAAAACATAAACAAGAGACTGTGATGTGCTTTTCTTTTTTAAAGAAAGATCTCTTTTGATGTTTTATATATATAGTAGGTAAAATGTGATATAGATGCCAGTCAGATAGGCAGCAGCCATAAGAAAATTCCCAGAGACTCTCTATAGGAAAAACTTTGAAAATTATTTTTTACTGGCTAATTTGTAGTGATGTAAAAGGTTTTGGTGAATTTATTAGATTGTAGAATGGGTCTTACTGCACTACTGGTGATCCTAACAACTACTAAAAACAGAACGCACATGACAAACATGGGAAGACGTACCACATTCCCTGATAATTTGGCATACGCACAAACACAAACAAATATGAATACAAAAAAATGCACAAATTTTGCTGAAACCTCACAATCCAAATACCAGCATTCTCACTCCACTTCATGTATTTAAGAAATTACATGGTCCAATCTACTGTAATATCTGAGGCCTCCCAAATACTTAAAATGGAAATGATCATAATAATATATCACTCTTTCTTGCTTCTCTGCCTGTAAAGACGTAGTTTGATGGTTGTTTGGGAACCTTGGTGTGTGCGTGAGAGTGAGTAAAGTGTGTGTGTGTGTGTGTGCACATGCACTTAAAGTCCAAAGGAAATGGTACTTTCTTGTTCTAACCTAGTGCATAGTGGAAAGGTTAGCACTGTCACGTGCTGTAATATAGAATGGCAAACAGTATTTAAATATCCTTTCATTTTTTGAATGTAGTATGTGCAAATACTTTGATAGTGGATATAAAAACTGACAGTGGAGAGGCAAATTATTAAAAAAGAGGCATAACTTTTCATTTACATGTTTTTTAATCATTGAACATTTTAAAAAGTTGCTTTCCATCTTTTGTATGCAGCGAGCTGACTTTTTAAATAAACTATGAATCAGCTCTCTCTTAGAAAATTTCAGATTTCACAATTTCAAATCCAATCCTAATCAAAGTATAGGGATGATAACCCTACAAATACTGACTAGTACCTCCACTAAGAAAAGGAGTAAATTCAGGAGCAGCACAAAGTTTTAATCATGTGAATGTCTTTCTGTATATTGAGGGCTTGATTCTAATTTACACAAAGGTAGATTTACATCATTCTGGCTGTGAAAAGGGGCCTTAACCTGTGTATAAATGAAACTAACACCAACAGAGAATCAGTTCCTGATTTATTATTTTTATTACTCTTTCAAAGTATAAATCAAAATACAGTGCAGGTTTCAATGATATTGACGCATTAAAGTACATATCCTTCTTTGGAAATGGATTGGCACTTTTCACCCAACTATTAATAAAGTTTCCTTTAAGTAAAAGAAATTTGATATTCCCAGACAATTTGCTAATGAAATGTAATCAATAATTGTAGCAGTGCTTGGCACCATATTTTGTATTACTTAGCAGTTTGCATTCATCAATGGGCTAGGATGCCATTAGCGTGGTGATTTAAATTCAACTGAAACTCTAGATTAAGCTCAGGTTACTCAAAAGAGTGGGGCAACATTCTTACCCCCTGGTATTCTGCTATCATGATCCCCACCAATGTGATATGGGAACAATACAGGGCCTGCATTAGTATCTTTGGTTGATGATATTGTTCTGATGCTGGACACTGGTCTAGTGTCCCAGTTGTATTAGATCTGTCAGCAGCCTTTCATAATAGTGACTACAAAGCGGTGTTGACTCTCCTGTGACATTGGGCAGGGGTGAATGTAGGGGTGTACATTAGTGTCCCATTCCTCCTTTTCTGGAAAATTATATAGGATGGTGCTGAGTGGCTGTTCATTCACTCTAAGTATCTGCTCATGCATGGGTCCCTGGGTTTCCATCCCCTCCTGTTCAACTTATTTGCCTCTTGTTGAACTGGAGGGGATGACAGAATGGAAAGGTTATAAGGTGTTTTGTACAGTAACTCCTCACTTAAAGTCATCCCGGTTAATGTTGTTTCGTTGTTACATTGCTGATCAATTAAGGAACATGCTCGTTTAAAGTTGTGCAATGCTCCCTTCTAATGTCATTTGGCAGCTGCCTGCTTTGTCCACTGCTTGCAGGAAGAGCAGCCCGTTGCAGCTAGCTGGTGGGGGCTTGGAACCAGGGTGGACCGGCAGCCCCTCTATCAGCTCCCCCTATCAGCTCCCCATTCCCCTAAGTTCCCTGTGCAGCAGCTGCCAGCAGGCTAGTAATTGCCGGCAGTTCAGCTGTCCCTCCCCCCACTGCCATTTGCTGCTCCAGCCCTCTGCCTTGGAGCTGCTCCCAGAGACTCCTTCTTGCTGTGCAAGGAGGAAAGGGGGGGGCTAATGTCAGGGTGTCCCCCTCCCCCCTGCTCCTGCACCCTGCTTACCCCTTCTCCATATATAGAGGACATGGACGGAGAGAGACATAGAGAGCTTGGGGCAGCAGCTGCTGTCTCAACTTCCTAATCCATTTAAAAAGACAATGGATTTAAGAGTGGGTCAGCTTACTTAAAGGGGCAGTGTGCATCTCTCTCTCTCTCTCCCACACATAAGGTGTGTCTCTGTCTCTGTCTGCTATGCTGTCTCCTCTCCCTCGTGTTCGTGCTGCCTTGTGTGAGAGGCTACATTATCAACAATGGGTTAACCCTTGAGGGCTCAGCCGAGTGCTAGTTCATCATTTAGCAGCAAGACATTCCCTGGGAAATATCCCTCCCTCTTCCACCCTCTGACTTCACCACCTCAACCAAGCTTCACAATCATCATAGCTGTGAACAGTATTAAATTGTTTGTTTAAGACATATACTGTGTGTATATCTATATAATATAGTTTTTTGTCTGGTGAAAAAAAATTCCCTGGAACCTAACCCCCCCCCCATTTACATTAATTCTTATGGGGAAATTGGATTTGCTTAACATCGTTTCACTTAAAGTCGCATTTTTCAGGAACATAACTACAATGTTAAGCGCGGAGTTACTGTACTGCATTGCTCTGAATATGCTGATAACACGTAACTTTTTGCTTCCTTTTCAAAGATAGATGATATATAGCAGCTTCATTCTTTTTCAATGCCTAGCCAAGAAAAAGACTTGGATTTGAACTGTTTGACTCTCAATCAGAATATAAAGGATGTGTTATCCGAAAGAAGCAACTCCATCAGTTGGAGATGGTTGTTATTGCTCCATCTATTGGTGGAGTGTGTATATCCTTGCCAAAGCGGTTCATAATCTCAGAAGAGTTATGTCCCCGGCTGCTTTTGGATTCTTAAGAGCCTTGTCTAATCTAGGAAAAAAGCTGTTTAAAAAATGTGTTACAGACTCACCACAGATGCAGTGCTATTGCCTGTGGGTTGAGTTTTATTTAATACTGAACAGATCCATAATGCACTCTTTTTATTATTTTTAGGTTTTGCACCCAGTAAATCAATACCTTGAAAATCCCCTCAGCATTCTAATTTACCCTTTCCCAACAAGCAGATTCCCATTCCAGCACTGATTAACTGCTGCTGATGTCACTGTAGTCATTAAGGCCCCAAAGTTATGCGTTATTGCCATTTAAGAAATGCCCAGGCATCAAGGCCTTTTAGAAAAGCTAAAACAGAGGGCTAAGAGGATAAAAATCCAAGGTCTAACAGCTAGATTTTTTCAATAATCTGAGAAAACTCAGAGCTGCTACAGCCTTTCGCAAGAGGGTACTGCTGGTGAAGCTAAACAGACCTCTTCTTTTTCCCTGTCTGTGAATGATTTTTAAAAATTAAATTAATATCATATTGATTTCATTTAAGTGATAACGTGAAGAAGTGAGGCTGATGTTTACAATCTATGCTCATGCTTTCAAGTTAGTGAAATAGAAGCTGTGCTGAAAGAGGCAGCAAATAAAAAGAACTGAAACCAAATAGTGTGTTTATAAGGACCCTTGACCACAGAGTGGAATAATCAGAAAGGTAATTGTTTGATTAATAATGTACAGACTAAGTTTATCCATACATACCAAGATCCCACCATTATTGTTAAAACAAGAACAGAAATGCAAAATGTATACAGCTGTTCTGGCCTGCTGGAGAAACAAGTTTAAAGAGCATCAGAGAATTTGGAGAGAGACTTTGTATAAATGAAGTGAACTTTAGCAACTTTGGACATTTCAGCAACTACTGTAACAGTGTTGATGGAGAAACTGCAACTTGAGCAAGCAAAATTGCAAAACTGGCCACGGGATGCACCACAGAGAGGCCCATAGAAAGTGACTTGCAGTTGTAAGTTGCTGAAGAGAGTAAACCAATCCGTGTTCAAGGTATATCCTAAAATGATTGTACTAACAGCTAAGGCCTAGCTTGTCATACATGGACCATTATTGACGGCCAAACAGAAACAAAATGAGCATGCCTGGACCTGTTACGTTCTATAGGAAATGATCTTTTATAAATTTGCTGATGTGATTTCATTGTCAAAAAAGGGGCTAGGGTGTTTCAGCTTGCACTGGTCACTGGTTTACCACTGTCATGCTATTTCCTGCTACATTCACATTTGTGTCCCATGACTTGAGGGACAGAGAAAAGATCTTTACTGATACTGGAGAAACTGTCAATAAACAAATCACTTTCCAATGCTGCCAGTCCCTTAACCTTCATGAGTAATATATATGTATAAAGAAATCTGAAAAGGGTGTCAGAACAAATAGTATCTAGAAAACGCTCAACTTAGCTTAGAAGACTTGGCAATGCGATTGTCGAATGCCTAGATTGCAATCTAAAGACTATTTGAATGTTTTCATTACTCAGTTCAGAAATGCAAGCTAATGGTTTGCTCTTCCTAATTGTTAGATGCCAGAGCAATCCTGATGACAAATAGCAGGTATGTAATTAACTAAGGTACAAAGTGCAATGCAATATTCAAAATAAAAGTCGCGTTGGTAATATGTTACCCTTACGCATGCCCTGAACCATAGTAACAGATTTGATCAGTGCAGGGTATGTAATTTACCACAGCTTTGTAAGTGCATGGTCTGGAACCATTTTCATGCATCTCAAGGTACTGCACCATGTTTTGGTCTTTTAGGTAACAAGAATGAAAAAGAAATTTTAAATTTAAAAAATCCCATTGTTCTTTACAAAGCATGTAACCGATTCTCAGAGAATTGGAGCAGGGCAGGAAATAATGATAGGCAGCAATAATAACCTGTTTTAGAACTAAATTAAGGCCCTGCCAGAAGTTTTGTATTTAGGAACAACGGTATTACTGTATTAAGGCATATGAGTAGCCCATCTAGTCTGTGCAGTATCCAGCAGTGGTCAGTACCAGGGTCTATGACGTGAGGCTTCAGAGGAAGGGTCAATCCTTGTCATGGTCAATCATTTAAGGTGTCAAGAAATTGCTTCTCTAAACCTTGCCCTTATGTGACATAAGCAGGTAGTTGGTAATGAGAGTTTGCAGTTAGGAGCAAAAAAAGATCAGAGTCACTCAGTAATGCAGCCTGGATTAGCATGGATGAGGTAAAGAGAACTGCAGCAGGAAAGGAAACCTGTTGGCTCAGCCAGGTTCTGACACTGAAGCTTGAAGTGACTGTCTCCATCTTTTCCACAAAAAGGCAACTCCGAGTCTCCAGTTCCAGCTTTCACAATGCTGCCTGATGGGCCATGTGAAGAATCTCTCACTAATCCTCCTTGTCCAAAGTCTGCTGCAGATTTTCTTTGAGAGTGTCTTCCTGTGAATCCTCCTGTTCTCTTATTAAACTATCGAGTAGTTCAGGTTTGGATACAATGATATTTCTCTCACATCTGAACAAAGAGGGCTGATGAAGGAGGATGGGGGTCACAGACTTCTTCCAACCTCATTGCAGGAGTACTGCTTCCTGTAGCTAAAGACAGGAATTAATATTAAGACTCCAATCACATCTATATTTTTTATATTTCTTCACAGCAGTGAACAATGCATAGGACTATTGTTTCTAGTGTACTTTGAATTTTTCTATAGCTTGCATATTTTGCTCCTTATGCATATCAAATATAGATAATTAATTATTATTATTATTTATTAGTAATTTATTACTAAAATGCCCAAAGGACAAATGATTAGAGCCCCATTGTGTTAGGTGCTGTGCAAACACCTGCTCCAAAAAGTGTTCAGTGTAACAACACAAGGCATGAATGAGTTTACCATGCAGAGAGATGGATGAATCAGCAAAAGGAGAGGTAGCAGTGGTAGAACCATGCATTCACTACAATCACATGCACACTTCTTTTGGGTTCTGAATCACTCACATCTTTGTTTTTAAAATCAAGTAATAAATCTCAGCTATCTTCACTTGACCCTAAATTGCCCACAGCCCTGCACCTTGTGATGTAATTTCCACCTCTGTATTGTAAAATGGTTGTTCAATGCTACCATTCTGATTTCGTAGCATCTTCTATTAACAGTGAATACCAACTGTGCACAGGCGTAAATGACTGTACAGTGTACACGGCACTGGAGCGTCAAGTCCAGAGCACTGTAAGTCTAAGTCTTGTTATCCAGTGGACAGGGCACTGGACTGGAAGGGGCTGGATGGGTGTCAGAGAACTGAATTCTATTTATGGATCTACTACTGACCAGAGTTTGACCTTGGCCAAATTACTTCTCCTTTCCATGCCTCAGTTTCCCTCTCACCTTGTTTGACATGTATAATTAGATTATAAGCTCTTCCGGGCTGTGGCTGTCTCTTACTGTGTGTCTGTACAGTGCTTAGTACAATGAGACTTAAACTTGCTTCGGGCATTAGGTGCTACTGTAACATAAATAATAAATAATACCAGGAAGGTCAGTCGTTACATCAAGGGACTTCTGCAATCATGGGCAGTTTCTTCCCCAGTACAATGCCACAAATAACATTAATTCCAATTACTGCTGTTCTTTGTCTCTCTTGTGCTATATGTAATGCCTGACGTTTTAAATTAGCTTTTTTTGAATGCAATGACATATTAGTATTTAAGCGTGCCTGAGAATTTCCTACAGCACAGATCTTCATTCAAATAACATGATTTGTGAGACTGCTATGCAAAGACAACCCCTCATAGTCAGACATTGGATTTAGCAGGAGATTCACCATCTTTATAGCATTGTTAATTTGATAAAATAGGATTTTTGTTTAAGAACATTTGCCCTGTATGGACATTGCAGACCCTCTCTAGTATTTGATAAGCAAATGATAAGCATCATAATTTCTTATAACTTCAGTGCTATGCCTATATGTCTCACACTATCCCAACTTCAATAATGGCCTTTGAAGCCTGTAGGCTTAGCAGGTAATGCACTGTCAGTTCTTTATGCATTCTGTTATTGGTTTCTATAATTTACCTGCATTTCCATTAGCTGAGCTCCAGGGCTTTTACTGTGCACTTCTAATCTTGCAAATAGTTGAGCTTCATTGCCTTTGCTTTGGGAATGAAGAAATATTCTTTTAAAAATACTATTGACCTTTCTTTCTGAAGCATGTTGCTAAAGAAACACAGGAGTAGCAGGCACCTCGCCCATTCAGCTGATGTCACTGCTGGTAAATAAGGGCTGCCTGTAGAGAGCAGAGGGATGGCAAAGGGCTGTGCACAAACCGTTTGTTCTGTTGGAATTCACAAAGGACCATGGCCAAAATGAGTTTTGGTTTGTGTGTCAGCTTTGAACAAACCTCAACACCAGGCAGAACTGAAACTCCAGTTTGGAATGGCTTTTTTGCCAGTTTGTATGGCCCCCTTCTGTATCAAACCACTAAAACTAATCCTGTGTTAGAAACCCTCCCTTTCTCTGGATCACACAGTGCAGCTTTTCCTCACAATGTTGGTCTTTTAGGCCCAGATCTAGGAAGGCACTTATGCATTTGTGTAACTCAAAGCAAATGAGTAGCCCCTTTGAAGTCAATGGAACTATTCACACGCTTCGTTATACACCTGCTTAAGTGCCTTTCTGAATCAGGGCCTTAGACTGTGAACTTTTCAGAACAGGAATTGTCTTTCTATTGGTCTCCCATACTGAGCCAACTTGTCATTTTGTTTACAAAGAACAAATACATATAATATTTTACACATGGTTCTCATGATAACAGCCCATCTGTCTAAAATTTATTGCAAATTCATCAACTTTGTAAAGCTTGGCTTGAGTTTTGGATATATATGGCAATAAAATCCCCAAACAGGACAAACTGTTCTAACACAGGGGCAGAGCAATGGGAAATTAAACCAAAGGAACAAAATCTCTGCTTACACTTAGAGCTGTAAATGTAATACCTATATATATAAATGTATCTGTAGTTATTGAATGTGTGTGCGCACACATGCACACACACAACATAGTATCAAGTTTTCAAGTTTTTTTGCAAAAAAATTCATAGAAATTTTGAACATGAAAGATTTTGACCTACTGTAATAATTACATTCAAGGACTTCGATGAATTCATGAATATATAGTAAATGGATGAGAATGGTCTGTAAATGAAGGAGATGTCAATATCTGGTGGCAACAGAAGGCTGTCTGGAGTGGACTTTCTTGTGGGACACTGTTGTTGATGTCCCGGATCCCTTCCCTTTGGGGAAGCATTAGGGAGGAGAGGTCATTCTACTGGTGCTTCTTCCTGACCTAGTGCGTGGCTAACACTCACTCTGACTAAACCAGATCGAGGAGAGAAAGGTCAGGCTGGTGAAAGCTAGATCATCCCTTTTCATTTTGTTAATGCAAACAATGTGTCCCTGGTTCCTGGAAAAGGTTGGAGAACACTTGTTTGTGTGTGTATCATGCTCCTTTCTTATTTTTATTCCCCTCTCTCTATTTCTCTTAATTTGGCTCCTTCTGGATGCAGTATAGTGAGCAACAGATTACAGAATTGCTTAATCAGGGCAAGGACTAAATCAGACCCAGCGTAGCAACGATGTGTCCCTCAGTCTGTAAGCTAGAGGCCCAGGGGATTACAAGGTCTCTTCAAGTGCAGTATCCCCAAACTTAAAGCCCAGCCACCTTGTGCTCCCTAAAATTCTGACTGATCAGACCTTTGTGATTATGAGAGGCTGGCAGTTCACAGGCCGAACCTATTTTGCAAACCCCAGCAGGGGAGAGGAAGAAATAATACCAGTGTTTCATCCAGTCCCATGACCGGTGAAGACATGCCAGCAGGGCCGGCTCTAGGCACCAGCAAAACAAGCTGGTGCTTGGGGCGGCACATTTTTAGGGTCGGCATTCTGGTGCGGGCCATGCTGCCCCTAAAAATGTGCCCCAGCCGCCCTAACTCGCCTCCGCTGCTGCCGCTCGCGCGCCGCTGCTCCCCCTCCCTCCCAGGCTCTCAAACCCGGGAGGGAGGGGGAGATCCCGAGCGGCCATGGCGTGCGAAACAGCTGATTCGCGCGGCGAGGCCACTTGGGTTTGAGAGCCTGGGAGGGAGGGGGAGACCCTGAGTGGCAGTGGCGCACGCCCTGCTTCTCCCTCTCCCTCCCTCCCTCCTAGGCTTGAGAGCCTGGGGGGAGGAGGCAGGGCTGGGGATTTGGGGAAGGGGCGGAGTTGAGGTGGGGCTGGGGGTGGGGTAAGAAAAAAACGAGGAGTGGGGGAGGGCGGCCAAAATTGTTTTTGCTTGGGGCGGCATAAATCCTAGAGCCGGCCCTGCATGCCAGTTGCTAAATTAGCAATGTTGCAAGATGCTAAGCATTGTTAGGGTTCCCCCAAGACTCTTCCACTCAGTTCTCCAAGAACTCAGTTCGACCTCTGTCTTGTCACTCAGGTTCCTTTGTTTGGCAAACTACAAAGCTACACTGAGTTGATCAGCCTCAAGTACAGGGGATGGATATAGGGCATACTACACGTCCAAAGTCACACGGCAAACCTCTTCCTTTATATACAGTTACACATCACAATGAATTTACTATACATTGCATTACACATTTTGGGATTGGCTTGGTTACTTTGTAGGACCCAATCCCTGTATAGCATGGTCTGTCCATGCACTGTTCACACCTGATTCACTCCTTACCTCCTTTTACATTCCAGATTTATCTTATCCATTGTTATCTTGTCCATTGTAAGTGGTTCCGTGAGTGTTCCCCCTTATTTTAGCACAGACATTCTGTGTCCAGCCTGCTGATCCATTTACCTCCTTAATCCTGTCTCCCAAGAAATGAGGCCTCACCCATGTCCAGTTAATCATATCAAGCCAGTCCTACCAGTATAACTTTAGGCGTGAAATTGTCACCTAGGCGTGACAATTTCAGTCTTGAACTCTAGCACTTATTATGTGGCTCGGGCAGATCCATTATTAGTACACCTCTACCCCAATATAACGCGACCCAATATAACACGAATTCGGATATAACACGGTAAAGCAGCGCTCCGGGGGGGGCAGGGCTGCACACTCCGGTGGATCAAAGTAAGTTCAATATAACGTGGTTTCACCTATAACGCGGTAAGATTTTTTGGCTCCCGAGGACAGCGTTATATCAGGGTAGAGGTGTATTATGCTGAACTGTGAGCATGATCAGCCTTATAGAGCTCCTGTATCAAAAAACCTTCTATAATACTGAAAAGATACTAAAATGCAGGCAGGAATATATTTCATATACTGCATAATGTGATACAAAAGTGATTGAGCGAACAGATGTTGTATTTGGCCATACATAAGGATATTATTACAATACTTGACTTTGTTCTTGCCCATTTTCCTCCATCTTCTTATGTACTTTTAAACACTGATCTACATTTTTGACTTATTTTAACAAAAAATTCTTCGAGCATGAGCATGTTGCTGGCTGGTTGTTACTCTCCAAATGTCGTTCAGTAGATTAAATATTTTGAAAGTCAATCATTTCCAGTAGCCATCAAGTGAAACTGAAAGGTAGAGGGAAATATAAGTCATCTCCATCAATTCTGATCTTGTTGCAGTCAAAATCTCAAATACAAGGTCAATGCTGAGAGGAAAATGAGACATATCATATACTGAAGGTCTCATTTTCAATAAATAAAATTCCCAGCTGTATATTGGTGCCTTCTCAATGTACCTTGAGTGGCAGAACATTTTAAATTGCTACTACCAACACTTCAGGAGATTTTTCTTTGGTTATCAGTTTTCTTTCCCCAGTGTCTTACCAGCATTACTGTAAGCCAATTGTGTCAGATGTTCATGTTTTGTATGGATCTAACATATAAATCAAGATTTTTCCTACAAAGTAGTCACAAAATAATCCATTACACCTTCTAAAACAAATCATAGTACTTTACCATTTGGGGTATAATTCATAAAATTAAAATGAACAAGGTGCAACAACCTTATATAAATGAAGAAGTGTAGACTATCTTTTCTGCAGTGTATTTGCTATTTTAGTACAGCATCCCAGCTATGCCTATATACCACTCTGTGCCACAAGGACTCCTCGTTATTTTTGCTGATACAGACTAACACAGCTACCCCTCTGAAACCTGTGTCTTCAGTCAGTCTTCTCATATACTGTAGACTCCTTGGGTAGGCTCTATTTATCAGTGGACACAGCAGAGGTATCGTATATCACAATAAGCTCTTACGGTGCTATATAAATAATGGTTATGAATGTGAATATTTACATATGGCAGTGAAATAATTATAGGAGCACATAACGCATGTAATGGAACAATTCATATGAGGAAATAAAATATAAAGTCACCTTAGAACCTGAGATTTTCCCAATCTATACTATACATTCCTTCTTTTCTTTCCTAAGAATAGGAAATGGAGGGTTTAGAAGCTTAATATTTCTTTCTATACCACACTGGAAGTTTTGTCAATGGCAGGTGCACTGTATGAACAAAATATCTCATTGGTCAGGTCAGCATCTTCTAAGAGGAAATGCTGCAGGAATAGGGGCTGAATGTTATGAAGCTACCGTGAAATTTGCAATATTTTCTTCCTCTATATATTTGAAGAATGGGGCCATCAACTCCTAACTCAAGTACCATCAACAACAAGAGAGCACAGAGAAATTTAGATTCACCCAGTAAATAGTCCTTTTGGAGCAGGCAAGACCATAAAAATGGGAAGGCTGAATCTTCCTTATCATAGAAATCTGCATTGCAACTAACCTGAGAAAACAACTTTCTACTGAAAATCCTATCTATTTTGGAGTACTACCATGCTTATTTCTTCTTTGTTGAGATTTGGGGGCTGGTTTTTACACAAGCTCCACTGTATGGCTAATACAAAGGGATCACTTTTATAGAACTATTTTAATCTTGCAAAAGGATGGTAAATGTTTTGCTCATATTCACGAGAGATTAGCTAAAGACACAACAGTTATTTAACACCTTCATTAAAACTGTTAATGCCTAGAAAACCGTACAGAGAAAATTATTTGTAATATTTTCTAAGTACTACCTCTACAATCATGCATCTAAGATAGTTTAATCAAAATCAATGTAGAAATAGTAAAGAAAAAAATAACTAGCTATTTCAGTTATCCATCTTATAAAGTCCTTGCCTCTCCCTCTCTGATGTCAGGCTTGTGTTTTACCCCCAAAACAACCTGTAATTATTTGTTTGCTAGCTTTTTCAAATGTATCTGTTTGTTAACCAAAATGCAGCCCTTAGAACATTGGCATTTTTGAGGATTTGAACCAACTAAATGTGCATGAGGATTTGATTAGGCAGACAGATCAGATTTAACAACCAGAGCTGCCTAGGAGTTTTTCATTATAATGATTTCCTGACAGAAAATGCCCATTTCAAAATCAAAATCTTCCACAGAAAAATTTCAGTTTTTCCAAAATAGTTTGACTTTCCATGGGGAAAATCAAAATGACAGCTCCTCAGCTATCCACGGGAAGGTTCTTGTCAATTTCACTTTCTGCCTGAAGACTGACAAAAGCTTTTCAGGAGGGCTTCCAAGACTGTGAGCCCTGCCTCTGCCTTCCAGGCACTCAGGCTCCCCACCTTGCCCCAGTTCCAGGGCCAGATAGGTAGAGAGACAAGAGAGGAATTATGGATTGCACATGGGAAACTGTGAGCAGAATTTGGCCTTTACATTTCTAGAAAACAGCTCACCGCAGCCTCATTAATGTCAATGGGACAACTCACAGGCTATGTCTACACTGCACACTACTGGTGTCAGTGTATAGGGTAGGGATAGCTACACGCTGCAGTGAAAAGCAGTCTGCATTCACACTGCAATGTGTAGCTACATCTGTCAGTGAATGGCTCTGGCAGCAGGGAAAGGCTCAGCAGCAGGGAGCTCCCCCTGGACAGAGCCTTTCCTTGCTGATGGAGTTTTTCACTGTGGTGGGGAAATCTTAGCCAGAATCTTTCCCTGCTCCCGGAGTCCTTCCCTGCTGCTGAAGCCTTTCCCTGCAGCAGGGAAAGACTTCAGCAGTGGAGAGGCAGTGGGACACTATACTGCTAAAAGTAGCACTGGAGAGCGGGGAGGCACCACTTGGACAAGTAGGATACGTACTCACAGGGGTCAGGCATGTCTTAATTCTAATCATATTCAACTCTAACCAGTGCCTCATTGTTTATGCTATTTATGCCTGTGCTAGGAGTCCATGCAGTATATGTACTCTACACACCGTCAAAAGGACTATGCAGTGTAGACGTACCCATAGTGCATAAAGTTAAGCACATGTGTAAGTATTTGCAGGATCATGTATATGAGGAAATATGGATACTTAACAATATTATGCTTTAAAGTGTGTGGCCAAACAGGGAGAAACAAGTTCCCTCCCAGACAGGATAGAAGGCAGCTATTTACCTGTCTCCTATACAAATTAGGCACAGTAGAATTAAAACAGTGGAAGGGGGATGTAAGGCCCACAGGAAGGGAAGAACAGCATGAGGTCATCCTGCCTCTTGAAACAAGGTATTCGAACTTGGGAAGATATAAACAAAGATAAAAGTTGGGTCCTTCAACTGAGGGGAGAGGGTGTTCAAGTCTCTGGAAACTGACTCGGTGAGAAGCGATCTTGAACAAAGCCTGTATCTTGCAAGCAGGGGTGACTCTAGGCACCAGTGCACCAAGCGCGTGCTTGGGGCGGCAAGCCGCGGGGGGCGACCTGCCGGTCACCGTGAGGGTGGGAGTCAGGCTGCCTTTGGCGGCAAGCCTGCGGGAGGTCTGCTGGTCCCGCGGTTTCGGTGGCAATTCGGCGGCGGGTACGCCGAAGGCGTGGGACCAGCAGACCTCCCGCAGGTGCACCACCGAAGGCTGCCTGACTGCTGTGCTTGGGGTGGCAAAATACGTAGAGCCGCCCCTGCTTGCAAGATTAAGTTTTAGACTTTTAGATGTGTGTGTTTTCACTTTTGTTTGCTTGTAACCCTTTCTAACTTTATTCCTTTTACTTGGCATCACTTATGCTATGTTCTGTTGTTAATGAATTGTTTTATTTTTACTGTAAACCAACTCAGTGTCGTGTTTCATGGAAAGGTGCATTTACCCAAGGTAAGCTAATAAGCTGTGATGTGCTTTTGTGTCTTTAGTGAAAAAATTTCTCTGAACTACCCAGGAGAGGGCTGAACACTGCAGGGCACACGGGCTGGGAAAATTCAGGAGTGGCAGTGTGTTGGGGTCACCTTGCTGGTTATAACCAAGGCTGGTGGAAGCCGGAGTGGGGCTGAAGACAGGTTGCTGGGGTCAGAGCTGGTGAACCAGGGCTGTCTAGCACACAGACATTCAGGGTGTGACCTGCATGCTGGTAGGCTTGTTGTGAGCCCCGCAGGCTCTCAGCTACAGCAGCAAGGCATTGTGAGGCACCCAGGGTTGCAGGGCAGGTGGTGATACAACCTCTCATTGATCTGGACTGCACCCTCAAACTCCGAAAGAGTCATAATAAATATTTAGGTCACAACTCTGCAAGCTGCTGCATCCAGACAAACTCATACCATGCTGGGGCTCTGTTCTGGGGTAGGATTTGCCTATAGAGAACAGCTTGGAGAATTGGATTCTCAATCAAAATTTTGAAATACTTCCTCTATCAGAATGTTTTAATACAATCTGCAGTAATTGTGAATTTTCTAGTAAATTTCTTAGATTGTAAACGCATCAGGCTATGGCCTATGTCTTGATATGTTTGTACAGCACCTAGTACAGTCAGGTCCCAATCTTAGTTGGGGCTGCCAGGCACTACTGTACTCTGAATAGTAAATACTAATGTTCTGTGCTGGAAGGAAAAGAGGCTATGGACTAGACAGAGCCAGAGGGGAAATTTCAACCAGATGTACCCAAGGGGGAAGGAACTGGACTAAGCCTGTCCAGAGAAGAGACAGAGCAGACCTAACAAACAGGACTAGAGGAGAGAAGCAGTGCTGAAATTCACACCTGCCAGACAGCTGCTATTGGAGACAGAGAGGAGAAGAGGTTAGACACTTTAAACTTCATTTGATGCTGAGGTTTGAAATTTTGTGATCTCTCAGTTGAAAGGAATTTACCTTCATGTGGTGAATAGAATTTACCAAGTTACCAGGAATATTCCACAGTGGAGCTATCATGCTCTGCACCTGGGAATTACAAATAAGTTGGTGATCTACAAAAGCAGGCACACTTTTCCCCACAACCCCATTATCTGTCCTGACCCTTCCCAGTGCAGTGTTGCCCACTTATGGGAACATTTATCCCAGGATACCTCCCTGGGGGCTAGCCCTTTAAATTTGCCAGAGACACACAGCTGCAGCCCTGAAATGGCCATTTTACAGCTTGCAGCTGCTATTGCTTCCTGTCTCTTCCAAGAGGTAAGTAGTCTAACTCCTGTTAAGTTTCCCCTTAACGTTCCTGAGGAGAAGGTATGTTTTCACAGTCTGGTTTACTATAAGTCACTGTATTCGTAGTTATATAGTATCTGTATATTCTGGAATGGCTACAAGGCTGAAGCACATTACACTGCATAAGCCACTGCAGTGCCTCAGTTGTGGTGAAGTGATTCCTATGAATGCTGAAGTGTGTCCGTTTTAAAGCACTTTGGGATTCCTCTACAAATAAAACAGTATTATTAAACATAACAGGAAGATAGGAGGAGCTCTATGTGAAATGCTTTTGGCTAGGTTTTTGCCTAGGTTTCTTAGGAAACTATAGGTTTGGTGGAAATCTCACAGGGTACAAGGGATGCCTCCCCTCAAGAAGTCTGATAGTTTGGAAATCCAGATGCAATGGAGTGCGACAGGTATAGTATGTACACACACGATTGGTTTGCTGAGTACAGTGTACTAAAATTAGAACAGGGAACAAAATTATTCTAAAATCAATTCTAGCAAAACCTGGCACTGGTGCTGAAAGTCACTTTGCTTCTCCCTTTTAGATAGCTTCTTGCCCAGCAAACTGGAGCTGGAATTATCAGAAGTGGTTGCTGATTTTGGGTGCTCCGATTTTTGTATACCTGATCTAAGGCAACTAGGCCCTAATTCTCAGAGATGTGGACTGCTCCCAACTCCCACCAACTCCAAAGAGAATTGTGGGTGCCCAGCCCCTCTGAAAACCAGGCCATGTATATTCCTACTTACCTCAATGCACTCTGAAAGCTTATATTTGGAGAGCTGAAATAAGTATGTATTTTCAAAAGCAAATCAAATATTATGCAATGAAAAGCATTTATATTATAAAAGAATAAATGTAATTATTTCTGTATGATTTCCAATAGTGATTTGTTAACCAGGGTCCAACTATCCACAGAAAGCTATGAATATTAGTATATATCCAAGGTATTAATAGTATGCTTATAGCTGAAAGAGGACATTACTACAATTTTTGCAGTTACAAATTGTAAATACAGAATGACGAAGAGACAAATGTCTCCCTGGGGTGCTTTTAAGAAGCAAAACCTTAATAAGCTCATCACTTATAAAAGCTGAATGCTTGCCCAGGGACAGACAAGTAAATGGGAAAGGCATCATGTGGTTATGTTTCTCTTCAAGTATAACCTTCTAAGACTCTGGCTAAGCTCATTTTGTGATTGCTACCACACAATGGAATGTGCACTAAAGCAAGACTGAGTAAGACAAAGATGACATTAGCCCAAAGTGACATCTTAGTCTGTAGGTACTTTTGAAATGGACAAGAACGCAAACTCTTGCAAAGGAGATTTTCTGCTTCTTTTAGGGGTACTTTCCCTCTTATCCTACTAGTCTCTAGCAATAACAATATCTGCCAGAAAATCTATTGTGTTTCTGCCAGTGGTTAAACTTTCCAAGGCAATCACTGCTTACTTATTTACCTACTAATGTCTGTAGATACAGTTGGCCAAAGGAACAATGTTTCTAAAAATATCCATTTCCTGCCTCTCTCTCAAATTTTGTATATACACAGGGTTATTCTTCTGGGTTCTGTTGAATTACACTTGATGCTCATTGTGGAAAGAGAGAGTCTCGAAGGGGAGAAATAGGTTTGTTTTATATTATTTTCCCAGGTGGAGTCATTACTATGATGGATGAATTGTGAAGGATACTAGCACTAAGCAAGGTGCCGGTCCCAGTGGAAAGGAACCCTTTGCGGCTAACTGCAAAAAGGAATGTTTTGAAAGTCTGCCCAGGATGCCTATGTTTTCCAATTTAGTTTTTGAAATGAATGCTTCGGAAAATAGACAATTCCATTCAGTTAGCCCTGGCACACTTTTAGCTTCTTGCAATCAGAACATGAGCTTGAGGTAAATAACTAAAAGAGAGGCTGATCACTGGGGTAATTAACTAGCTCTTGTCGTACCATCCATTAATACATCAAGCTATATGGCTAAATAATATATAGCCCCTTGCAGGTGCACAAGACCCTCTCCACCTTGTGCCCTCTAGAAAAGCCAGATTTAATCCCAGTCCCTGTACTTAAGGATGGCTTGTAACTAGCACTAATTGAAGTACTAGCTTCCCCAAAAGGGGCCAATGCCATGACTTGGTTGGGAGGAAAATGTAGCATATCCTGTGATAAGGTGTAGTCAGGGGTTATTCTGGCTCATGCTCTCCCAGAGATCCCATTTTACAGATCAGGAAAAGGAAGCAGAGTCAGTGGCTAAAGTCGCCAGAATTAGTCACCGTGAACAGAATGCAATTTTCTCAATGTATTCTATATTATTTTCCATAAACATTATGTAGGGATATTAAAGAAGGTACTAACAGTGATTCCCCCAAGTGACAGTGACCCCCTCATAATTTGTCCCCCACACTTTAAAATCCAACAGTTTCACCAAGTACAAAATCTCTTGGGTCTTCTGTTAAAACTTGCAAGCTACTGGCTGTAGAAACCATTGATTGTATCTATCCTGTGAAAGATACTTTATTACTATGTAAAACTTGCAAACAAGTTAATTGACTTTGTTCTTGAAGTAATTGATACAATGTAAACAAACACTATAAGCCGTTAAGTGACTTTCACTTCATTGTAACAGCAAGGGCTCCTAGGAACAGAGCCCCACCCTCTGTGATTAAAGGGCCGGGAGTCTCAAATGAATTAGCACACACCCTGAAAGTGGTGGAGACAGTAAATTAAAATATGGTTAAGATATGGAATGTATGTTGATGAATGCATGTTGTACATGAATGGTTAGGGAGGTGCCAGCCTAGAAAGGGATCAGAAAGGGAGTATCCATCAGCTAAAGAATGTGTCAAGTAGGACCACCAGACAACCCCCTAAGGGTAAACTGGGATCCACCCCATCACCTGGAAGGATGAGAAACACAAACTTTGGACAGTGTGGAGCCACCAGGAATGTGCCACTTTGGACAGGAATGTGCCATCTGCAGATTGAGTCAGCAACAGCAGGATGAAACAGCTCCCATCGACTAACATAGGAATTAATTCCTATAAGAATGGACTCTAAAGACTGATGACTGAGTCTCTGGTTCTGCTGCTAGCCTCCAGGAGCATCAGGTGCACCTGACACGGACTTGGCTCCATCCTCATGACCAAGATACCTGGCCAGTAACTTGGCATGAGCAACTTCTAGGCTGGTAACTATAACACCTATACAGAACTTGAATGAATGATCGTGTGAATGTGTGTATATGTGTGTGTGTGTGTGTGTGTGTGTGTAAGGAATAAGTAGTGATAGGAATAAGTAGTCAAACAACATTGTTTACTTTTATCTTTTGCTTTACCATTATATTTACAATAAATGTGGCATCTTTACCTTATCCCTCTTAATAAGATCCTGCTGGTTTTTATTCTATTGGTACAACATTTTCTCCTCTATTTTGCTATTCAAAACCTGAATCCAAGCTATGTATTAATGGGTCACATACTGTAGTCACATGGTAGTGTTTCTGTTCCCTGACCAGGCAAGCATATTTCTTATTATCAGATCTCTGGTTTGAATGTTTGCAAACCAAGAATTAGCCTCTTGGCAGGGGGGTGAGGGGAAGAGATGACAGATATGAGAACTGCGAGTTCAAAAGACTATACTGAAAATGTGCCAGACAAGTATGGACTTTTTGGACAATAAATGTTAAGTGGATTTCTTGGGGATTCCCTAGGGAAAAGTTACTGCAAATTATCCAACTCTGGTTATGCAAAAACCCAGCCTTTTGAAGCTACCTCCCCTTCACTCCCCAAGGAGGGGGTCTTTGTCTGATGATAAACTGATACCAAAAGCCAAGGTCAAAGGCCCCAGCTATATAAGGAAATGGCTGCCCTGCCCAGCCATTGTTCTGATTCTGAATCAGAGACAGTAATGCTGGGAAAACCCAGTTTGGGGTTTTGAAATACTAACACCTTCCAGAAGCTGAGGTGATCTCTGGAAAGCTTTTTAACATGCATGTAGGTTCTCTTATTGGTTTTATATGTTTTCTCTGCAGTGCTTTCACCTTAAGAATATATGAGCTTGCTTAGAAAGAGGTGTGTGGTAACCTGTAACTGCAGGCAATATGTTGGTCATAGCCTTTGGAAAAAAAGTATAGAGCAGGCAGACTGGCTTGCTGGAGCAAGTGTAGGACAGGGAACTGTGCATCCTAAAAATCACCAGCCAGGAGGGAGTGAGGCACAGAGCTCCCCCCAGGAAAGGCGACAGTTGGGGGCTGGAAGCCTTTCTGTGGGTGCCCTTGGTGAATCACAGAGGGGGAAAACGGGTGCAGGTGCCCTGAAACTGTGACCGCTAGCACAAAAGTGTCTGAACACACCCAAAGTCCGTTCCTTTGAACATTCCAACAGCTATTCCCCAAACACTGTGCAGTACCTGCCCAAATTTGCTGCTAAATAAGACTTAAAAGGGAAGATGTTTGAATGAGAAAACATCACCCTGTTGGCAATCTCAGCAGAAAGGCTGAGGACCCATGGACTAGAGGATAAACCATGCCCTTAGGAATGGTCCCTGCAGTTCATAATGGCGGCAAGCTGCTGGGACAATGTGAGGAAGATTCCACTGTCCAGGCCCAGATTTTTCTGGTTCCTGGGATGAGCAGAGGGCTGATGTATCCAGTACTGTTAATCTGGCACCTTTCATGAGCAACAAATTTATCTTAATTTCTTTGAGGCAGGGATTGTCTTCATTTGTTTGTACAGCGTATGAGCTCTGATCCTAACTGGGGCCTGTGGGAGCTATTGTAATACAAATATCCATAATAATTGTATGTGATGGAGAATACATAGCAGCTCCATGAACTTCCTTGGCCAGAGCTCTGACACCAAGGAAATTAAATGAGCCACAAAATGATTGGACTTTCACAAATAGGACCACAACTATGCAGTTATATGTGTGAATATGATAGGAGAAAACTGAATGTAAATTTTGCTGCAAAACCAACAACTAGCTTTTTATCTTTTTTTGTCTCTTAAAAAAGAAACAACGAACCCACCTAGTTATAAAGCTGGGTCCACATACCTAGCAAAATATATCTTTCTGCTACGACAGAAGTAAAAACGAAATAAAATAATATGTCAGTCATCGCTCCACAGATTAGATAAATAGGGTGAGATTTTCAAAAGAATCCAAGTGATTTAGCACTAATTTACCATTACTTTTAATGGGAATTGTGGTTCCTAAATCACTTGGTTGCTTGAGAAAGCCTCACCCATAATTTGGTGGTCCCCAAATCTGCACATCTCCTCTCCAATACTTTTATTGAGTGGGAAAGGTAATTTCGCCAACTCTTTTTCTTCTGGCATTTAGTATATTTTGTATTGTGAGAGGTGGAAAACACTGTTTACAACTAGTGGCTTTGGGGATCTGATAACCATGGCACTATCACTCTGATGCTATGTTCCCTTTTCTCATGTATCAAAGACCCTGCACCGCAGAATGTGGAGTTAGATTTCACCTTTTGATAAGTATTCTTATTCACTTTACCTAAACTTCAGACTTCTTTCCAATACAACTCTTCAGATCATTGTGTTTTTGACAGGAAAGAAAAAGGGCTGGTTAGGCAAAGTATTTGAATACTTATTTTTGCACTTAGTGATTTGTAGGGCTGGAACTTTTTTTAAAAAAAAGTTTGTAAAAAAGCATAGGTCATGAAAGCATTTATAATGATTAACAAATATTTATATGCAGTGTTGTAGCCAGGTCAGTCCCAGCATATTAGAGAGACAATGTAGGTGAAGTAATATATTTTATTGGACCAGTTTCTGCTGGTGAGAGAGAGGGAAGCTTTTGAACTTACAAAGAGCTCTTTTTTTTCAGGCTGGAAAATGTACTCCAGATTGTCACCTAAAAACAAGGGGGAACAGATTGTTTAGCATAAGTAATTAGCATATATTTCAAGGAACCATTCAAGGTGAAATGGCCTATTAACATTAACAAGAATCTGACAGACTTTCAAGCCTCAAGGAAACGTAGTTAAAGAATTTAGGCCTTGGCTACACTCGGGAAGTGCGAGTGTAGTCGCGCCACCAGCGCTGTGAGAGAGCTCTCGCAGTGCTGTATGTACTCCACCTCTCCGAGGGGAGTAGCTTGCAGTGCTGCGAGTGAGCGTGCAGTGCTGCAGGCTCTGATCACACTGGCGCTTTACAGCGCTGTACTCGCTGCACTCGGGGAGGGGGTGTTTTCACACCCCTGAGCGCAGCAAGTTCACACCCCTGAGCGCAGCAAGTTGCAGCGCTGTACAGCCCCAGTGTAGCCAAGGCCTTAGGATATAGCTTTTATTTGATAAAAGAAACTTGCCTTTATTTATGATTGCCTCACTTAACACAGTAAACCCATCAAAGACTACAGTAGAAGAGTAAAGCTGGGCTTCATCTCAGATAAACAGAAAAGCGTTCCTCCTACAGGCAATATTTGATTATGTGCATAATCATTAAATAGCTAATAAATGTCAGATATTAGCAAACATCTGTATGGTCAACAACAGCCATCAAAAGGGAGAAAAGATGATAGCTACTGTGTATATCAAATGTAATAAAGTTCATGGATCGTTAAACTTCCATTAAGGTTTTTAATGCTGCTCCCCCCCCCCCCTCAGAGTAGCCTCAGAGATGGGGGGGGGGGAGATTGTTTGGACCAGCAGGAGAAAAATAGGCCTAAAGATGTTCTAAGGATTTTCTCACCTCCTTTTGGGTGCTCAATCTCTTCATCAGCTTGGTGAGATGAAATGATTGGCTGGATAGAATGATGCAGTGGAAGCCTGTGCACCCTGGGGAGGGAGGGTTTATAAGCCCTTCCCACAACAGAATGATGCCCTTGGATAGGGGGAAGAAAAGCACCTGCCATCTCCTTCATGGGATGAGAATAGGACTGAGTTTTGGGACCTTGCTGAGGGCATCATACTAGTTGCCTTTGAGGGTCTGGGAAGGAATTTTCACTCAATAATCCTGGGTAGCATGGGAGGTTTTCATCTTCCTCTCAGCAGCTCAGAGATCCCATGGGTAGGTTAGGTTATAATATGTTCATGTTGTCACACCCTGGCAGGTGCCCAGTATGACAGATAAGGCAATTTCCTGCAATATCATTGAAAGACTTTATTGTATTAAGTTTGTGGGAGCCAAGATTGTATGTAGCCTCTCTAGGGGGAGAGGTGAGAGATATTGCAACATCGTGCAGTATCTTTGTAGTCCACAGTTTTAAATGATGGTTTATGTATGATTGTGTTCCATATGCTATGGGGGAGGGCTGCCACAGGTCCTCTGGGAACTAAAACAGTGGGTGGTGGCAAATCAGCCAGGTTGTAAATGGCCCCAAAAAGAGGTACCGCTCTTTGGGAAGGCTCAAATACACTGATTCAAACTGGGTTCTCCAGACACCAATGGACAAAGAAAGGACTTTTACTCAGGGCCTTCTTTCTGATCCAGCAAACCAACAGGACCTTATGTCCTGGGGGTGCCCCAATCGTTCCTGGGAAGGGTTGAATGGACTTGACCTACTAGGGCCCATAACACAGATGGGTGGCTTCTGGAAAGCTTTTAGCGTGTGTATAAGAATTTGCTATTGTTTATATATGTTTCCTCAGTAATGCTTTTACCTTAAGAATAAAAGAGCTTGCTTAGAAAGAGCTATTTTGTAACTTATAGGTGTGAGAAATTAAGGTGTTCATAACCTTCAGAGAGAAAGCAAAGCACAGATGCTGGCTTGCTGGGGAACTCACAGCATAGGCAGGGAGTTATGCCACCTTGAAAATCTCTGTCAGGAGGCAGAGAGATGTGGGGCATTTCCCAAGACAGGTAACATCTGGGAGCTGGAAGCTTAAAAGTTGGTTTCCTTGGTGGACCACAGAGGGGGAATACAGGTGCATTTTCCCTGAAACTGTGGCACCCCGTGTAGATAATCTTTCAATAGGACATCTGGTTCCCTGGTGAACTGGAATTGGAAGCAGGATTGCGGAGAGCATCCCCTAAAGAAGGTGGGGAATGGAGTATGGGCTCCTAACATCTGGTATGGTAAGAAAACCATCCCTTTTCCCCACCCCCTTACCCTTTGCATGATGGGAGTGCACTGGGCTCCCAGCAATGGTGCTGGGACTAGATTAAAGGTGTGGAGGGGGTGCCAAAGGCAGTTGTCCCTCACGGTGATCTGGGTGACAGACATGCCATGGGTGACAAGCACTGGGTGAGGTATTGCCAGAGTTTTTCCTACATTTAGTAAATTAATAAAGTTGGAGCCTAGATAAAGCACATTCCTGCTGTCTTGTCTTCCTGTGGGATATGGGCTAAAAAAGACTTGCAAGCTATCCAACATTCCCATGGCAGTCACTTTTAGGTCTCTTGCTTTGCCCAGATGTGTGCATATTAATGTGTTTCTAAAGGATTGTGTGTAGACATTATAATAGTTATTTAATTTTACACATATATTGCATTTACGTATAATATTGCCCCTCAAAATATTAGCCAGCATATAACTTTTAAGGGTACTGTATTTGAGTTATTACGTGTGTGTATAATAGAGCTGAGTCAGATTACAAAAGAGAACAGAGAAAGAGACCACCCATTTAGAGTTATAAACATTCCTGTATTTCAAGGAAGACAGACCAAACAGACCAAAATATTGTTCTTCTCTCTTTGCCCTCCCCCTTCCCAACAAAGTATTTGTGTTTTCTCAGGCTTACAGCAATATTTCATGAAGACCTATTTACAAATGCCACTCTTCTGGTCAATGTTTTTCAAACCTCCTTTATGACCATTTCAGCTGGCTGATTCATCTTGGCACCTCAGTTCTAAGTGATAAACATTTGCAGTAGTTGCTATCTCCTGACTAGATGAGGGTCCCACAAGGTTTGTTTTGCCAGAACTCATATTCTTAGATAGCTCATTGTTGTTCTGCTATTCATAGCAGTAGCTCTTTGGCCATTATATGACTGAAATCTGTACCTAATAAATGGCTGATCAGCTGCAGCTTATCTCCCTTCATCTCAGTTAGCACTAAGTGGAATAAACCAGCATAGCAGGAGTAAATGAACCATGGCAAAATTGATCTTAACCTCCACCCCTTTGATTTAGCAGCCACGCACTAGTTAAAGAGACAAAATCGTTTCTGTCAGCTTCACCAGGTTTTGTAATAAAATTTGACAGAGATAATGTATCTTAACATAACAGACTGAATTATCACAATTAGAAAAAGTGGATATTGGTCTAACTTGCTTTCCTAACTTGCTTGCCTACTGCTTTTTCAATTTCCCTTGGATTTAAATTCAAGCAACCACTGCCTGAGATATGAAATTGTTCTAATTCAAAATTCTGGAGTTCCTCTACCCCAAAAACCAACCATTTAAAACCGGCATAGCATCTTGTCCCATTTCCAGGAAAAAGCAGGGGAGAGAAAATGGACCTCGGAGGAACTATACAGAGCTACTAATATTTAGTTTCTCCAAGCTGACAGACCGGGTCAGATTCCCATTTACATTACAAGCTCCTCTACACTACTCTGGCAGTATAAAAGGGTGTGTTATGGGGTGTAATCCCCACACCAGCCTTGGAGGAGTTGAATTAAGGCAAGTGGACCCAATCAACAAATAAATGGGGGATATTTAGGCTTTGTGGAAGGCACTAATTAGGAGGAAGCTCACCTGTGAGGGAACAGGCATGGCTTCTATAAAGCCAAGAGGCTGGCACCAGTGGGAGAGGAAAAGCTTACAGTTTTCTTTCCCGAGGTAAGGGAGAAGGAAGGGGGAGGCACCTATGGGGAAGGGTTTATCTGGTAGGCTTAAGAGAGAAGGGTCTGATTAAGAGGGTTGGAGAATGAAAAGCTTAGAGAAGCATGATAGGAGGTATGAGGGATGAGAGCAGAAAGGTAGATGTAGCTGCAGACCTTAAATGCTTGCTGTAGGGCCCTGGACTGGAACCTAGAATAGAGGGAAGGCCTGGGTTCCCCTATTATCCACAGCAGAGTGGTATTGCTGGAGGCAGTGAACAGGAAGACTGCCTGCTGTCACCATGGGAATGACATAGTCAGGGAAACAGGCATGAGGACTGCCTGATGCTGCTTGTGCAGAGAAACTTTGAAAGACTCTTCCGAAAGAGGAAATCACAGTGTGATCTGGCTGGAGGGCTGAGTCACAAAGCAGCCGTACTGCTATCCTGTAAGCAGGAGGAGAGGCAACACTGGTTAAAGAGAAGACAGAAGGTGCTGAACTGGTGGAGCTAATCCCCAGAGTAGCCAGAAGGTGGCACCACCCAGTAGTAAGTGACAGGGCTTAAAAATTGCAATTTTGTACAGAAGAGCTACCCCTGGTCTACACTGTGGGGGCGGAATCGATCTAAGTATGTCAACTTCAGCTATGTGAATAAAATACCTGAAGTCGACGAACTTAGATCGACTTACGGTGGTGTCTTCACCACGGTGAGTCGACTGCTGCCATTCCCCCGTCGACTCCGCCTGCACCTCTCGCAGCGGTGGAGTACAGGAGTGGACAGGAGAGCGCTCGGGGATCGATTTATTGCGTCTAGACTAGACATGATAAATTGACCCCCGCTGGATCGATCGCTGCCTGCTGATCTGGCGGGTAGTGTAGACATACCCTTAGTGTATGAGATGAGCATTTGGTATCAGTCTTTAACTCTGTCATGTGCCTAAGTTTCAGCAGTGATATCATATGATGTTACATCTAACATATGGAAGCAGAGCTGGGTGTTTGGATATTTTAGTCAACATTTATAGAGATACTAACCTGGATGCCTAAACTTTAGGCATCCAAATCCGTAATCTAAAAAGGTATCGGTTTTACTGTTGTGTTGTCAGGGCTCCAACTCCTGCATGCCAGTCCAGTCTAGCTGGGCCATGAAAAAGAAAATTTAATGCCCAAATCTTAGTACTTCTGCAATGTCAAATCTGATGAAAGCTACACTGTTGCTAATGTAATCTCTCCCCTCTTCAAATGATACCCTCTCAGCTCAGAATCGTACTAAGATAATGCCCTGCCTGAGGAACACAGGAAAAGAAATTCCTATACTGGAGAAAGGAAAAAAAAAAAAAAAGACTGAAGAAAGAGACTATGCAATAGATTTCTCGGAATGGTCAAATGTGTGGAGCTTCTGGGAAAGGAGATTAACTAACTCTTGGCCTCTGGTATCTAGCCCTTCTGAGACAGAGCTGGCAATATGCCTCACTGAGCCATTATTCTGCACACATGAGACTCTGGTAAGTGGTAGAAGTACAACATTATCAGATTTTCTCCATCCTGCAAACCTAGCTACAGTGTCTCTCCTATTTCCATCCAGCAATATAGTTTCTCTGTAAGACCCTTCAGCAGTGCTCCGCACATGACATTTGAAAACAAATGTGAATAGCTCCCCAAAAATGTAGAGAGGCTAGTATTTTATAAATAGCCTACTTATGAATGATTTCAAGTACTACTTGTTATGACCGGATTCCCAAGGGGAGCCAACTGAGATCACTCAATTAGGGTGAACTGCAACAAATGGGGCAGACAATCCCCAAAGCTGGTGGATATTCCAATACTTAGGATTTACCAAGCCAGCACAAAACAGCTTCTAAATTACCTCACTGGTTGCCCAGAAGCCAACAACACAGTTCCCTTAAAATAACCCAGTCTCAGGCCTCCACCTAGACACCCAAGTTAAAAATAATGAAGATTATTGAAAATTGTATTCATCATATAAAAAAGTTCTACCAATCCCAAAGTATTGGACACATTACCTCCCAGATAATTAATATTCTTAATTTTAAGAATTCTTATTAACAAAACTAAAATTTATTAGAAAAGAGAGAGAGTTGGTTAAAAGATCAGGATACGTACAGACATGAGTTCAATTCTTCAGGTTCAAATTCATAGCAGAGATGGTGAGCTTTGTAGTTGCAAAGAAATCTTTTAGAATTTAGTCCACAGGTTACAGTCCAATGTCCAATATCATATTCAGTATCCATATCATGTTCCAGTTTAGGACTGGGATCTCAATCTTGCAACTCAAACTTCCCCTGATGAAGCTTAAGCAGATCTGAGATGACAGGATCAGGACTCAATGGTTTTCTAGCAGCCACATGACCATACAGTCCTGGGAGAACAATAGGCTTTTGATATACCTAAACCTCACTGGTAATTAACTACATGGATTAACATAAAATAATCTATCCATTAAGCAATTTTGATAAACTTTAAAGAGACATATAGATAATGACATTACTACACCCAAGATTCATCTAAATGTTAATATTCCCTTTTGATCTCTGAATCAATAGCTGTCTGTTTACATGGGTAACATTTATGAACACACACATACAATTAGTATTACTTTTAACATCATAGGTTTGCATTTCAAAGTTCTAGCCTATTTACCAGGGAATGGCCCTAATTACCATTTCTAACATGTCTCTACAGTTGACTCTGGGTTAATTAGCCTGCAGGATGCTTAACCCTTTCTGGTGTTATGTTACACTTTGTATAAGATTTGTTGCAATTATATAACAGTGGTAGCAATAATGATTTGCATGGTCATATTTTAATTAGACAATGTCACACTTGCTATTATTTATAGTGCCTTATACAAAAGTTTCTTTAATTATTCCATTTTGATCTTGATGCAATACTACTTAGTGCAGATCTTCAATATCCCATATAAAAATTAAACATTTCCATCACTTGACTTTAGTGTTAGTTTATCTGATAGTATTTTATTAGTATTCAGTTCTATTACTATTGCAATTGTACGCTTTTTAGTAATGTACTTCCTATATCTAAGCTTGCTATAGTATCTTGTGAAATTGCTGGTACGCGTTGTGATGAATAAACAGGTCTTGAAAAAGCCACTTGCCTATGGTTAGTTTAATAATTTTCCCATGAGTGGCATTAGCTGTTGCAAAATGTAAGCTTTTATGTTATTTAAAAAAAAAATTGTTGTAACTACAACCTTCCAAATATAAGCCTAGTGTAACCTATATAGTGGTGTCTGATGGACAGTTCCAGGGTTGCTGCTTGTGCTCAGAGCTTTCCCAAGTTGCAAAAGAGTGAAAACCAACCAGTCTTTTTAGTGTTTGCTGGTACTATTCAGAATCCTGTGAACAGCGGTGAAACTAATAAGAGCCAAGTTAATTTCACTCTGCTGTCTGGGGACAGTTCTGAACAGCAGTTCTGGAGACTCGAGTGAAGGAATAGGGATGGGTAGAGTAGTGGAGATATTCACTCATGGCTGCCAAAAGAGAGGTAGACTACTGCGTGCATTAACCTTTGTAACCCTGACCCATGCTGGATGATTGGGGCCAGAAAATAAAGTCTAGTGTCTTCCTAGCACCCCTGTGTATCCCATCTTTATTACAAAGGGTGAGCTATTCCTAGACTTCTTAAAAGTCAGTCCATTACATATCTACACTCATGTACCTTTGAATGCTGAATAAATGCTATATTTTTGCTGTATTGAAATATACACATATACTAAAACATGGCTCATGGTATAGCTCCAAAGGCACCCCTGCTTTACTGCTGTATAAATATGTGTCTGCTCACAATATCCATTACCCACAACCAGTATTAATAGACCTTCCAAAAGTTTTGCTGGAAAAAATTACAAGGTCTCCTGGATTTTAATTAACTAAAAGAGCAAGCAGGACTCAGAAATAGCTTCTAAAATGGATCCGGGGCAAACAGTGAATAAGATGAACGACAAGGCTGCCTAATACCTCAAGCTGTCATCATGTACAGCTTCTGTATAGTATTTATGGTCTCTTGGTAAGCTAGAAAAAAACACACTAAACCTAATGGAGGCAGGAAAAGAAGGGGCTAATGGGGCCATATCCTGAAACACACACAAATGATTAGTATGATAACTTTTAATCTTGACTAGGAAGTGAAGGGATCAAAGTGTGGTGTGACATTAGAATGGAATTTGTCATCTAGCTTTCATACTCAAGTAAAAAATCAAGGATGATTTGGCTTCAGGATTTATTTCAGATTCTGTCGCCTTAAAAGAGACAAAGCATGGAGAGTCAGTCATGAGATGTGGATTCTATTGCAGACTCTGGAAGTCTATTTTAAGCCTATTAAAAAAAAAAAACCTCAGGAAATATCTCACATTGCAAGACACTGGATAACCCAGACAGACCCAGAGTCTGTTCCAATATAGCATTTACTATATTTTTTCTGCTCTTTTTCTCCAGGCCACACTGCCAGGTGTGCGCACTGGCTATTTCCAGGTGCATCTTATTCCAAGTTTAATTACACTGAAATATGAATTGCCTCCCATCCTTCCATCTCCTTGCTATCCTGCAATTTGTTAAACCACCTAGGAGAGTGAGACCTTCAATGATAACTGTAAAACAATAAGACATTCACATATAAGCTTAACTGCTCTTTCCTGCCAGCTCTTATTGCCTCCCTGAGCAATAAAAGGAGGTGCAGAAATAGCACACAGGAAACTTCCATTCAAGGCACAGAGGTTAGACGGAGGCCTGGTGCCTCAGACCTCTTGATGCTCTTGTTTTTAGGATTATGTAAGTGTTTGCCTAAAACTTCAATAAAACTCATTTACTACAATATTTCCTAGGCTTAACTAATAGTTTAATTTTGAATTTATTCTTGGCTTCTCCAGATCTGTAAAACAAGATAATAAGGAAAGGACTCAACCATCCATGGGCTTGACCAACCAGTTCTCTTAATATCTTGGCCTCAGGCTTGACCCAGCTGTGTTCCTCAACCTCACTCCAGTTGGACTCAGTCATCTGCCCTATCCACATGCATTCTTCTCATCCAATCTATTGTAGCCTAAATACTTGAGGCTGCACTTTGTACAACCACGATTCCTGAAGTGCAATTACAAATAGGAGTGCATCTTTGAAAATCTAGGCCTATGTGTCCCTCCCATCTACTCTGAGGGTACATCTACACTACAGGGGGGAGTCGATTTAAGATACGCAAATTCAGCTACGTGAATAGCGTAGCTGAATTCGACGTATCGCAGCCGACTTACCCCACTGTGAGGACGGCGGCAAAATCGACTTCTGCGGCTTTCTGTCGACGGCGCTTACTCCCACCTCCGCTGGTGGAGTAAGAGCGTCGATTCTGGGATCGATTGTCGCGTCCCGTTGGGACGCGACAAATCGATCCCCGAGAGGTCGATTTCTACCCGCCGATTCAGGCGGGTAGTGTAGACCTAGCCTGAGTCTACCTCATCCAGTCACCCCACTACTCGTGATTTATGTTAGAACATATAGAATTAAGATAGACCCCAATCAAAAGCACAGATCATCTTCTTCTTAGCGTATGCACTACATGCCTCAGCTTCCCTGGCCCGATCTGACTATATGTGACTTTTGCCTGAGGAAGGACTGAGCTATGATAGAGAGATTCTGCTCTAGTTGCCCTCAGATGTGCTGGAGAAGATGACCAGAAACGACATTGTGAATGGGGTCTCCAGGAAGAATTCTGGCTGAGTCATCCATAATCCCCGTAGAGAGAGTATGGCAGTCCTCTACCAGCCAACAGAACTGGTTATTGGAAAGGCAGGGGCACAACTATAGCCCACATTCTTCCCTCCTGATCAGTATTTAGACAGATGAAAACAACAATGATACCAACAGGGAGTAAGGCTTCTGCTGCTCAATGGGATTCTGACCAGCTCCTGAGCAGGGGCATCACCTTTAGCACACACCTGATATGGGATGGTCAGAATCTGGCTTTGAGTAAAGAAGCTAATGGGACACTGACATTATTGAGACTATTCTCTTAAGTCAGGGCTGCAGATCAAGCAACTAGTAAGGACCTATGGCCTTGGTTTCAGGAGCAGTATTGTCTGAGGAAGGAGAATTAGGTGATGGTCCAATGTGCTTTCAGCTTTGGATAATACAGGAGTATCAAAGAGAGGTAAACTGAGATAAAATGAATTTATGAGAAACCAACTTACTCCAGTAGTGGAACTATTCTGCACTGCTGAGGAGAGGTTGTTTATTTGCTGGCAAGCTTGTATAATAAGGTTGCCGTAAGTCACTTTAACTCTTTTTTCTGTAATTGATCTAAAGTAAATACAGGAGCCCCTGATATTTTTGGCCTGGGGGACTTTTTGTTTGGTTATTGGGGTGTTTTGGTTTTGTTTCACCTCTCCCACGTCAAAACAGTAGCAGTGTGATTTGAATAGTGAGTTACGTGACAACTAGGGTTTGCTTATTGGACCTGGGAGAGGGTAGGAAGGGAAGATTGCAAGGGCTACTGGCAAAAGCTTTGCTGTTTTCTAATGCTGGGGTCAGGTTGAAAGAGTCTGGGGAACAGTGCTTGCTTTATTGGTAACCTTTATTGCTGGAAGTGCTAGAAATTGGGGAAGGCAGAGTAGTAATCATCTATGCGTTAGTCAGTTTGCTTGGAAAATTGCTGGGGACAGACTGTGTGGACACATCCAAGCCTGGATTTTTATTGGACATATTTGCTGCTTTGCCTTGGGTATTGCTTGTCTAGTATTAGTTCTCTATCCCTGCTCCCACCTTTCATTGCTTTTTCTTCAATGAATAACATTAATCATAAAGGTTTTGGATTTCATTTGGTTTTGCTTGTGGTATAATTATTATACATGGCTAATTGTTAAATTAGCCATTACGCATTTTATTAAAAGCTAGATATTATTTAAGGGTCTGTTCCCTTTGAAACCAATAGTAAACTATTCTGGTCAGTTCCAGGAGAGGAGTGAGTCCTAAAATAACCTGCCCTTTTAAAAAGGGGTAGAAAGAGAACCCACATTTAGCACCTTTTTGCTGACAATAACAGATTAGTTATATTTGGGCTTTCACGTTCAGCTAGTCAGTACAACTATAAAACAGACCTGACCCTTACCCAGGGATGCAGGGGTAAGGATCCCATAGAAGTCAGTAGCTGCCTGCTATGCATCACTGAGGATAAAATCTGGCCAGCAGTGAGGATGAAAAGCTGGGGTGGAGTCATATTTACCATATCACAGGCAATACAGTAAAGTTTATAAAAAGCAAACTTCATCAATAATTCAATACCCGAGCAGATTCACCTTGGCATCAAAAAGCTCCAGCAGGAAAAATCAAATTTGTTTCCTTTATTCTGCAATTTTATGATGTTTATAACTTTTTATTAGAAATGGCACCAGGTAAGCATTTTCCTTGAACAAAAAGCTCTGGTCATCACATGTCTTTTTATAGAGGA